>NC_081524.1:8070926-8370926 GCF_030273125.1 Centropristis striata | reverse complement strand
TGTTTAGTCTGCCTGCATATTGTGACTTCCCCACTTCTGCTTTTATCTGATGCATTGATCAAAATGGAAAAACTGTTCTTGCTTGTATGTAGTTTTATCCCTCTTTTTTGCTCCATTTGAGCAAAATCGCTCTCTCTGATGCGTCCTCTTTCACTGTCTTTCTCTTGCTCTCTCCCATTCTCCCTCTGTAGGAGTGCTGAGTAGCACTCTGCCCATCTCATTTAGAAACAGCTCTCCCTTCACTTCTAATGAGCCTTCATTTTGGCAGAAGAGGCAGAAAAGCCAGAGAGAGGAACACCATTTCCACTACTTCAGCTGACAGCAGTTCCCTCTTCAAGCCCTCTTCTAATACCCACATGGGACTATACAAGAGGGCTGGAATAGGCAGAAAATGGTGGAACAAATGGATATCCACTCTCCCTATTAGCCTCCATTATCCGCGAGCATCATTTCATAACTAGCGACTAACAGGGCTTCTGTGTATGTGGCCGCAGCCCTGTTGTATGTTCCACTGTGCGCCTTGGCTGAGCTAGGATACACAAATCTGGTGTGGACAGCTCGGAAACCAGAGAGAATTGCCCTTCTTTGTGCCCAAGCTGAAATACGAGAGTGCTTGCTGAATAAAGGGGGTCTTATAAGGGGGCGAGGGTTCTCCTTAGGGGGCCAGTCAGCCGGGCGTGACAAGCCGGTACCGCTGTAATGAGATAACAGGCCATTGGAGTACGCGTTGATTTGTTCCTCCATTCTTTCCTTTCTCTACATCCCTTATCCCTTTTGCCGTTTTCTTATCCATCCATTGCTCCATTTTTTAAAAAGCAGGCCATGGTGCTGAGCAGGCTGGTTAAAGCCTGTGTGTGAGGGACAGATAGAGGGATAGACGAAGGGGTAAACATACTGGCAGGGAGATAGGGCGAAGGAGAAAGAAAAGGGCACAAGAGTGTGGAAATGAAAGCTTGAAAGGGAGCGTGTCTCTTTGTGCATGCGTTCCCTGAAAACATATTCAAGTGCATGTTAACAAGAGCTGGAATTTAAGCAAGGCCACGGAGGAGAAAAAAAGGCACACTTGGGAGATGGAGGAGTAATCAAGAGATAGAGAGACACTGTGTATATACAGAACGGGTCACTGCCTCCAGACAGACTGGATAAAACCTACCTCCACTCCTCCGCCATCACAAAATTACTCCTGCACCTGCCCTCCGGCCCTCCTCCTCCCCCTTCTTTCCCTCCCCCTAACCCCTCCTGCCTTGGACAAGCAGTCCTATACAGTGTTGACAGTGGCAACACTCAGTGGGAGGTTGAGAGATACGGGAGAGCCCGGGTAAAAGGTGAACTCATTCATTGTTCGCTGCGAATATATGACTTTTAGCCAACAAGGAAAGCCTCAGCACGTGTTTTTTTACCCGTTCCATTGCTTGCTGCTAATTCATTGCCACTGACCCCTTGTGTCAGCTCGCCCACTCCTCATCATACTCCACCAGTGATTCATTCGTTAAGAAAAACATTTGCAGCCTGTCTCGGCCCTAAATCAGTGTTGTCTTATCGTATTTGTGAGGATTTATAGGTGCGATAGTGAGGTGACCAAAGCCATGATTTCATCTCAACGACATGAGCCGTCTGCCTGAGTCGACTATCAACACTCGCTGTCCCAAAACAGCGTATAAGCTGGAGATTTAGAACGGTCTGTCTAGCCCTAAATCTGTAGTCTCCTGCCTGGCATACCTCACACACAGCAGACTGTTCCACACACACACACATAGAAACACACTCGCTACCTTTTGATGCCCCACCTCCTTCCCCTGTTCCTTCTCCCCCTACCTACCACTCTCCCCCACTTTCTGTCTTTTTGCCTATTATGGCGGATTAACTTATAATGCTTGGATGAACTTCAGTAAGTGGGGGGTACAAAGTCACACATCAATACACACAAAATCGCTGGCTGGCTGGCAGATACGGTCACAAGCCCACTGGCACAGACACACGGAGCCTTCTGGAGTACAGTGAGACACATGCGGTATACACACACACACACACACACACACACACACACACACACATACACACAAAACACACGTTTACATAGAGGGACCAGACTCTGAAAGGTGCAGAATCCAAACGAAAGCCCCTATTAATCCCCCTGATCCCTCAGAGATAGAATTATTCAGAGTTAATTACTATTCTCCTGCATTCCTCTTTCTTCTCCTTGATTTCCAAATCCACTAAACTCCCTGTTTTCCCTCCATCAGGCAAACATTTGAATATACTGTCTGCTGTAGATCCGTCTTTGTCCTCCTCTTCCACATTTTTATTTGTTTTTTCCCCCACTGCTCCTCTTGTGCCTTGGCAGACTCTACTGCACTATGTCCTGACAGAGTAAAGTGAGGTAAATATGCTTATGAGCCCTCTCCAGTTCTCCAGTCCTCTCTAACACACACACACACACACACCAATGTACAGGTCTTGGCAGCAGCTGACACAAGAGTCTGGCACTGAGGTTGTGTCTTTCTGGTTGGAGTTTGGAACCACAGTGAGTTTAATTAGAGTGGAGGGGGACCACATGGCTGGCTGACTGGCTGGTGTAAGACTGGCTGAGAGGCTGGTTTCTGGAGAGACCGTCTAACAACCACACTGATGCTCGCTGTAAGGAGAAAACAGACACCCGTGTGCACACACTGCTAATATATTTATAGATATAGATACAGTAGCTGCATGCTCATTTGTATGCAGACAGCTTCTCCAAATATCTTTCTATCTCAAACTGACGCCAACAGTTTTCTCATGCAGATAGCTCATTACAGAAAGATAAAACACCCTTTGCGGTATATGGTTAAAAGCATCCTACATCACGTCACACTGCATTATCTTTTGTGTCTCATGGTATTTTGTTGCATGTGAGGTGCATATTTTACACAGGGGAAAGAAAAGGAGAACATTCTTACAAAGTAGTTTCTATTTTCTGCATCAACACTTCAAGACAGGCCGGCAGATAAGCTGGAGACGAGGAGATAGCGAGGGGCTGACTCTTCCATACTTGGGCAGGGCAAGGAGACGGAAGAGAGCAATGTATGTATGCACACACACAGGCACGCACACACGCATATTTACACACCCAGTGAGCATATTTCAAATATCATTCAGCATATGGACAGAGCAAGCACACATATCATAAGTGGCATGCAGATCACGTATTATGCACACATATTTTAACGTAAACCCGAGGGAATATGAGCTCGCAGGCACACACAAATATGCACTGGAGTTAGCCAACTCCTATCTGTGGTAACCTTCCAGCATTCCTCGCTAATCTATGCCATAATGGCACACCTGTCTTCTCCCATTCTCTATTACCTCCACAGAAAAACAGCAGCGGTTTGAGGGGCAGCGCACTAACATATTCATGAACAAACAGCTGATCCATCCTCTCTTTAAATTCTCTCTTCATGCATCCCTCCGTCTATCCATCTCCAACCCGACCTCTGTTGATCTGTTTCCATAGGGAGAAGTCTATTTTTTTTCAAACAAAAGTGTGGTGTCTATGCTTTAAGGGGGGCTGTATGTTACCACGGTAACAGACATAGAGGTTTTTGTCATAGCTCGACAGGCATTATTGGTAAAAGTGGGAAGGAAGGGCAATGGAGGGTTTTTTCAGGAGCAGGGGCAGGTCAGAGATGAGAACAGTGCAGGCCAGGGGGTGAATAACTAAAGCAGTGGGCAGGCGGGGTATATAGGTAGGTCACATTATTATTGATTGCCTGACATTATGTGGACAGCAGGGGAGTCCGCAGAGACAGACAAATAAATTGTGGCTTGACATCAAAGTCAGGCTGCTGACATTGAGCCTGCAGGGGACAGAAGCAGCCCGAGGCTGGATTAGAGGTGGGTAGATAAACATAGGCACGCACAGAGACGCAGAAATAAACAGACAATGACAACGCTGTCCTCGAGTTACCTGATAAAACAAAGGTTGTAAAGAGAGAGCTTGAAAACGACAGGATGAAACTAGACGAAATGTCAGTCATGAATAATTTCATTTCCAAGCACTTTTTTCTATATTGAGGCTTCACTTTTCTGAATAAGACACCAAAATGTCTAACTCATTTACACATCAAGGCTCACCAGAGACTTTCAGAAGGTGCATTATTCCAGTCCTCATAAAGCTCCAATCTGCTACCCAGTACGTTTTTCACATTCATTAATGCCTCATTAAATTATTATTCATAGCTCGAATAGTGATGTGATTAGAAAGGAAATGGGAGATAACAGATGAAACAATTAGGGAAATGAATCCAAGATTTAAATATTCAACATTCGTTCTCATTGTGACTGATTCAAGGGACGGTTCGTCTGGTGACTGTAAACCAAAGCAGAAAATATAACTGACAGGAGAACTAAGTCATGTGAGAAGATAACCACATGATGTACCTATTATCATGTTAAGGCCACGCCTGGCGCGGGCCTTTCATCTGTGGGCACCAGGCCTGACATATAGGGCACCGTCCGTCATTGTCTGCTAAGTGATTGACTTCCCCTCCGTCAAGATGGTTATCAGCTAAGCTAAGCGGAGCCAGGTGATAATATCTGGAATGCGTGAAATCTGAGAGAGACAAAACAACACACGTCTGGACCTGTGCAGACCTGCAGGTCCAGGAGATGGAAGATAGATAGAGACGTTGTGGGCTGATGAAGATGTGTGGAAGGAGAGGTGGGGGGTTAGGCAGGTAAGGGCTAGAGACAGCAAAGTCAAAAACAAACAGACAAAAACAGTGGGACGTCGTCATGGGTGGAAAAAGACGAGTGATGAAGGGGGTTGAGCTGAGAGCTGGGGGGGAAAGGTTAGACATAGTAATAGATTGAAAAATGCCTCAGCTTCATTCTACTTCCACCCAAACATCAAAACCACCAAACACTCTCTGTGTATCTCTGACCAACACCACTGACCCATTCACTGCCACAACTTCCTCTGCTCACTCTGTGCCCACGTCCTGCTTTTCAGGAAGAAAAAAAAACAGAACAAAAATACCTTCAACTCCTCCTCCTCTCCTTTTGAAGTGTACATACCCAAGGTCATACGCTGACGTGCGACGCTGTTGGCCTCCCATGAGATATCGCACCAGATGGGCTCATGACCCTTTAGGTTATGTGTCCTTTTTACACCCACGCCCACACACACAATCATTCACCCTGATTTAAATAAAGCCAATTTACACTCCTATAATGGTCTACATTCCCCACTGACATTTCATCAATATTGTGGCTCCTTCATGTTAGGCGACTAGCTCTGGAAACCAAAGGCACGACTGGTTAACAAGGCAACAGACGGTTTTAAGACTGTGACAGTAACTGTATGAGGAAGGACAGTTCAGAGAGGGTTAAAGTAGGGTTGTCAAAAGTATCGATACTTTTTTGAGTATCACTAAAACGTTGTATCGGGATACGATACTCATTTTCAAAAGTATCGAGTATCTGAAGCTTGTTATCATAGTTGCAGTTTCTTTTTGCACAACTGTTTTTTATTATAAATATTTAACCTGTGGTTCTGTTCATTTTTACATGCTGCATTTTTCTTCTTAATAAAAATATTTCTGTTAAATTTTGGGGTCTTTGTTTTTATCCTTGTGGTATCGAAAATGGTATCGAGTATCGAATGTTTTCCTGAGTATCAGTATCGAGTTAAAAATTTTAGTATCGTGACAACCCTAGTCTGAAGTGGTTTTGTTTAGTCGATAGAAAGGAAATTAATTGACAAAAATGTTCATAATTGTTAATAATAATAATGATAATAATTTTATCATTGAAGAAAATGCTCAACATAATCTTGCTGTTTTTATTGTAGGGATGAAATGATACGGATGCAGACATCAGGCAGATACTGTCTCATTTATCCGAAGTTTGTTGTATGTATGTTTCTGTATATGTACGGACGGGTTGATGGCTAATTCTTCTATCCCTGTCTTCCTGGGCTGATCTACTCAATTCAATTCTATGTTTATAAACGACACATTATATACTGGAATTTGAAATAGTTTTGGCCAATTTGTTACTGCGCATTAAAGGTTTAAACTTCAATTCAAATTCTGCTTATTTTGACAATTATTTACTTAACTTTAATTTACTTAATTAATAGTAGATTAACATTTTGTTTTACAAAGTTAAGAAAGCAACATTTAAGTCTAGCCTGATGACTTCTTACACATATGAGTCATTTCCTCACAGTGATTAATTATTAATTTTACACTGGTATTGGATCGGTACTTGGTATCAGCTGATACCCGAAGCCAAAGTGTCGATATTGGGACTGAAAAAGTTGGATCTGTGCATCCCTAATTTATTGGTATTAAATCGTTGAATTGGACATAGTTGGATTTTGGACCATTGGTCGGACAAAACAGGCAATCCAACAACAGCAATTGATCCTCTGATAACTTTTATACATTTTACAGTCTAAACAATAACACAGAATGACGATAATTAAAAAGTTGCAGCTAAATTAAATTCCCTTTTTCTATCATTGCTACTAGCCAAAAACATATCAAGACAAAATATCTTCTTCAGTTGCCGAAAAAAAAGACAGTCAGCAACTCACTGGTGAAAATTCAAACGCACGAACCGCACGTCCAGCCAAGACGTCACATCAAGAAAAACATTCAGAATTTGTCAGTAAAGAAAACAAGTGATGACAACAAGATGGAGTGTGACAGGCAGAGATTACGAGGATGACAGACGCTGATAGGAAGAAAAAAATCAAACGTGGCAAAACTGGCATGAAGACGGCACGCTGATTGCCAGCATACCAAGATCAAAGGAATAAAATAAGGCATACAAAAGGAGTGTGTCAGGGTGTCCTTGGATCATTTTAATCATGACTGCATACCACAGAGGCAAACATCATGAAGAATGCTCTGTTCCCCTCTTAATTAATAGCGTGTTTCCTAGGGAACCAGTGACGTTGTGTACATGTTTTAAGGCTAAAAACCAAAAATAATAATAAGTAAAAACACAGACAAGCATTGTTCACCAATGTTTACCCAGAAAGAAAACTCTGGTTTCTGTCCAAGTAGATGTTGTAGGTGTTTACAGGAGCAGATGGTCCAGGTAGGCGTCGCAAGTGCTGGCAGTTTAGTATAATGGAGGAAATAAAACATCATATGGTGGAAGGCCAAGCAGGATGATTGTAAGTGTGCATACACTGTAAAATCAAATTTGTTGTTTCAACTTAAATATTTAAGTGTTCAATTCTGGGAAAGAATTTTATGTGATGACAACAAAGACAATGGAGTTAACTAGAGGTGCACCGATTGCAATTTACTGGCCGATCACCGATTTTTAAAAAGCCTGACCTGCCGATTCGGATTTTGGCCGATACCGATTTTTTTATAACTCACAGCACACCTTCAATGTTTGAATCTTATTTTATTGTATTTTTCTTTAACAAATAAAGGAAATCACAATGTCTGAGGTATTTAATATAATATTGAACTTAAAATAAATACTTTCAGGCCAGAGGTAGATAAGATCAGTTGGACGTAAAAGAATCGGCCAATCGCCGATCCCCCAAAATTAAGGAAATCGGTGCACCCCTAGAGTTAACTCAAATAAATCTTGCTATTTGACTCAATATTTTAAGTTAATCACCCCCCTACTACCCCCCATCCCACGCCTTCGCTGCTTCTAACCCCCAGTCACTCCCCCCCTCCCCTCCCCTGTCATGAGTTTTCATGTTGTAAAGTGTATGGACTATGTGCTTATGTTGCTTCTTCCCTCTCCTCATGTTATGCTGTATCTCTTTCCCGGATGTGAGAGGACGCTGGCGCTGCTTGTTCCCCGCTTCTCCATCTGAAGTTTATTGTATGTATGTTTATGTATATGTATGGACGGGTTGATGGCTAATTCTTCCATCCCTGTCTTCCTGTCCACCCCTATTGCCTGTTAAGCGTCTTTGAGTGTTTAGAAATTATTATTATTAAAATGACTATTTGCACAAATCTTTGTTGAATTGAAAAGGAAAAATGAGTTATGATAACAAACAAGCAACATTGGGTTTTACAGTGTATCTTTGTGCATGTGTGTAAGGAGGAGGCTTCTGGAAGTTTGTAGGGGCGTTGAAGCTCAGCTATCAGCACCTCCACCACCCTGGCACCATCTCATCCACCTCCTCCATATACAAGCATCTGGTTATAATGTAGAGACGTTTGAGAATACGGAGAAAGAGGGAGGGAGGGAGGGAGAGTAGCTGGAGAATGTATGGTTGGGTGGCAAGGGGAGAAAGAAGGAGGAGGAGGAGGAGGAGGAGGGTAGTATGGAGGTGAGGAGAGAAGGGTGAGTTTAGATAGAGGGTAGTGGGCAGGAGACTATTCTGAGTAAGATAAAGATAGCATTCACAGTGAACACAAGAAAGGGAAAATGATAGAAAACATTTTATTTTAATTCAATGAAAGTGGCTTGAGAGAGAAAGAAAATGAAAGGAGAGGGGTGAAATGAAAGGCATCCCGTGTATTAGTGGACGTCTGTGATCATAAGACTACATTCACTGTGCTTTTCATTATAAGAGTGGGGGATGGAGGGAGAGAAAGGATACAAGATGGAGATAAAAGCAGACATGATACTATTGAACTTGTTTCAATTAGATTAACTCAAAGGCGGCGGAGCCGGACCTCCCATCAGCATCTTTCATTCATTATTCATAACACTGTGTCCAAAATCACAGGCATGGTTATGACAAAAATCTATCTATAAAGCAAGAAGTGTCTGTGTGTGTGTTTGTGTGTGTGTGTGTGTTTGTCTAGGGCACATCTCATGTATCCTCGATTTTGAAGATTTTTGAGTTTTTAGTTTCCAGCAAATATCAATGTTCAATGTGTATGTGCTGGATGGCGTGCATACCTTTTGATAAGTAAGTGTTTTATGGAGTTGCAGACGTTGTAGTGGTCTGCATGTAATGTGCAAATTCTGTTATTTGCGATTAGCATGCTAAGCAGAGATTTCGTTTTATTCACTTCCTATGTTGCATCTCCCACTATACCAGGGCTCTGCAACCTTTACTTACCAAAGATCCATTGTTGGCCAAAAAAAAGAGAAAAATGTCGGAATGGAGCCGCTGACCTTATTTTGAGCCTCACAATGAAGATAAAACAACCTACTCAGTCTAAATTGGCCTACCAACATTACTAATAGGCCATAATGAGCATTTATTTATATGATTTTGTAAGAATATCTCAGTAGATTTGGAATCATAAGCTCACCTAGCTAGAAAAATTTAAAACTAGACTTGAAGTTGACAAAATTAAGAGGTTGAGGCGCCGGGCTGAGGACTTTCGTAAGTTTCAAAAGCTCTGGTGCACATATTAATTGACTTTTTAATGCCATATATTAGCTGCACATTTTTACAATTGAATAGAATTTCCAATGGGCTGACGCCAATGATGAATAAAAATAAAAATGTAAAGAAAACAGTAATTCATCTTGAATAATTATTTTGTCACAGCCACAGGGCCTACCCCTGCACTATACGAATACATACTTCCTAAGGGCACTGCACTAGTAAATAAATAAATAACCAAAGGCACAGACGACTTGGAGCATGAGTAACTTCTGCCATTTACATTTCCTGAATGTTTTTCGTTGTTATGATCTGAGTCACTAATGTGAGTTTTTACTCAGAGAAGACTGTATATGACTAAATGGCATTTGAACACAGTGTGCTTTTGTAATGCTCGGGTTAGAATTACACACATTCTGCAGTTGGGTTGGGGGCCCTTGGGCGAATTTTGACATTTATGATGGGGATAGTTTCTGAGAGGGGTTTGCAGAGGCAGGCGAGAGCGTGTCCGCGCAGGTATATGGCAGGAAGGGATAGTGAGTGAGGGGAGAATGGAAAGGACAGGAAGGAGGGGGAAGGGGGGGGGTCTGTCAAATACAGGAGGAGGTGAGAAGAACTAAAGAAGTGTGAGCTGAGGAATGTGGAAGAGAAGTTGACGGGCAGGAGATGTGGAAGCTGTCTATCATCAGCAGAGCTCCAGAATTTTCCATGACTCCATTTCCAAGCAGAAAGGTAGCTGGGGGGCAGAGAAGCCAACCCTGTATTTCCAAGTAAACCTATGCCTATAATGAGCTGTGATTCACAAGCTGAGGCGGCAGGCGAAACACACTGAGGTAACACTTGGAGGTAACGCTCCAGCTTCAGGTTCAGCTGTGCACAAGTTATGGCAGATGGGATCGGAAGACCCAACGGATTGGGTAAATGTGTTCCCCAGATTGAGAAGGCATTATATACATTTAGTATACTAGAACCCAGATGCTTACCGCCCTCTGTTGTCATAAATCACACCAACTGGTTGCTTCATTCATGACATTTTGCAAATAAGTGGCCACTTACGGGAGTGACGCCACAAAATATGCAATAAGCAAGATATTATTTATAATTAGGAATGCACTCAGGGAGCAAAATTGCGTTATTTGGCAATGTACCTAAAGTGAAAAATATTGTATGTATCCGCCCTGTGATTCAGATCTGTTACGACATTTAATGGCTTCTTCTTTGGCTCACACCCTTCCACACAGTTTCATGAAAATCTAGCCAGTTTTTTTGACAACAAACAACCCGAACCAAAAACCCTTTTAGCAGAGGTAAGAATGTAAAAATGGAATAATTTTCAGTACAGACGCAGAAAGTGAGGACTCAAAACTTGAGAAAAACTAAACTTGCTGAACTCACTGATGGATGAACATGGCCTCACCAGAAAAAAAAAAAAAATCGGATTTCTGCAGTTCAAACTCTTCCCACCCACATGCATAATAACCTTATGTGAACACAGCAGCAGCTTCTGTATTTATCTGATAAATTGTTCCATTTTGGATTGTACTACACCCAAAGCAGCTGCTGCAAACAAACAGAAGCACTGCAGTGTGTCAGTGCTACTGGCTAATATGGTTTATGGGCAGACCTGTGGACCGAGCCTGGCTCAAGCTGATATGGAGGCTGGTTTCCACGGTCCGGAGCCAACCAGCCAATCATTTGGATATTGTCTCATGTTTGTACTGGAGGCTTTGGCTGCCCTCTGTGAGTCAACTGACTGATAATCCACTGCAGGGGCTCTGACCACATAGTCGAGTGGGAACAGATTGACACAAACAAGAAAAAAAAAATCAGCAGCAGAGAGAGAAAGAGGCAGTGGGATGTGGTAAGAGAAATCGAATAAGAGAGAGACAGATTTCGGGGAAGGTGGCGGTAGTAATAGCAGTAGTGAGAACAGAAACCACGAACACAGGAGAAAGTGAAAGAAGGCTAAAGTGTCAAAAGATAGGGAAGGGTGAGGAGACAGTGAAAGGAAGAAATGAGGCCACCGAGAAAAAGAGGTGCAGACGGTGTTATAAGTGAACACTTGCAATATGATCTCAAGTTCATGACAGTCCAGCTGTCTCGTCTCTTTCTCAGTCCCTGCCACCATTTCCTTTGTCCTGCTAAAAATGCTTACCATCCCCATTGGGATAAAGCAAAGGAAGAGAAAGAGAGAGCAGCACGGTGTGGGTGGGGGAAGGCAAAAGTGTTTTCGATGAAGGACAGGAGGTAATGTTCGGATACTTTGATACAGTCGAAGCGAGCGAGGGAGGAGAGAACAGGTGGGTAGCCACAGGAAGACAAGTATGCCATTGTTTGGCTGGTCCTGATGTAGCCATAAGGTCCATGTTTCCTCATACTGCACCTAGCATGTAGCATCTCTCACTGATCTACCTGTGAAGTTAGCATTAGCAAAGGGTCACTGCTGCAAACTGAGCTTTGACTTTGTTTGCCCCGTCATGCCGATGGTGGGCCCGGCTTTGATGCTCTCCTGAACCGTTACACCAACTGCCCCTAAACCAGCGCCAAATGGATACACACACACACTCAAGCAAACAGATGGGGCGAGGCGG
This sequence comes from Centropristis striata, assembly GCF_030273125.1. NCBI lineage: Eukaryota > Metazoa > Chordata > Actinopteri > Perciformes > Serranidae > Centropristis > Centropristis striata. Next base: position 8,359,022 of record NC_081524.1, on the reverse strand, counting down.
GGAGTGTGTGTGGGTGAGGGGCAACAGAAAAGGGTGTAGGCAATGGATGGTAGATTTTTTGGCTGGCTTTACCTTGCTAACTTCCTTGCCAAAGAGAGCAGGCTCCAATTCTGACAGCCTGGATCATATAGCACCAGCTGGTGAACCAGGGGCCACAACCATGGCGGCACAATATGACACTATGCAAACAGGGAAAGGAAGTTCCACCAATTTAAAGGGACAGTTCACCCCGAAATGAAAGATTCATATTTTTCCTCTTACGGTAAACGAAGTGCACTTATATATCGAACTTATATTATCGAAAGCTCTTTACACTACAGACTGCGATCATTCACCTGTTCACACACACATTCATACTGGTGGCCGTGGCTACCAGGGCACACTGGTGCCACCTGCCACCATTGGGAATTCATTCACACACCGATGAACGCAGCATCGGGAGCAATTTGGGGTTCAGTATCTTGCTCAAGGATACTTCGACATGTAGGCTGCCATGGTCAGGGATCAAACCACCGACATTCCAGTAGATCAGTAAGCGACCGCTCTACCAACTGAGCCACAGCCGCCTCTTACCTGGGGCTTTTTCCATGAAGCCAGTTTCCTTTAATAAGCCAGGCTTATTTCAAGATGATTTGGTTCCATAAAGCAAATTCAACATAATTCCAGCTCAGTTCATATGTCAACGTGTGCTGGAAGCTATGTTACATTTGCATCAGGGAACAGAATCAACTGAGAATGAGTCAGACTAATCCAAATAAATCTGGCTTATTTGGTGAACTCGCTTTATGGAATAGGCCCCTGTAGGGCTATTTATCAGTCTAAATTGTCTTGGTGTGATGTGCCGAGTGTTGACAAAATTGGTGATACAGAGTTTTCTGCCTACTTCTGAATATTATTAAGTAGAAGCGTACATTGAGTCACAAACAAGAGGCTCGTGCTCATGTGAGATGTAAATAATTTTACATGCAAAACATTACTCATTTCTACTCACGCCAAAAAAGTTCTAAAAGTAACCACATTTATTTGGCTCAAAGTTACTTGTTAAATTGAGACACCAGCCATCCTATGTTTGGAGTGATTTTTTTTCTTTACGTAGAAAACTAACTATCATTTGGCAGTCAATGTCTACATTTTATGCCAACATTTGTCATCAATCCAACTATCCATGCTGCTGTCACTGTCAGCAGCAGACACAAGTTGGTAATAATATCATTTTTGTCTATATTTTAGAGAAGGCAGATATTTCTGACACTCTACCTCCCACTAGGCCTGTCACAAAAATGACTATATTGACTTATCGTTCGATATATAAAAATGGACACACTAGATTTTTTCTGGACTCAATATATTGCTGTTTACATGCGTGACTTTTTGTGCTTTTTTTGTCTTGTGTTTGAGTCTGAATGTCTATTTTATTTGTTTTGGTTGTAGTTTATTTATTTATGTTTTTATTTATCTAGGATATTTTAATATTTCTTTTCAATTCCAATGTTTAGTATTCTCGAGATTTAAAAATGCATTGTTGTGGAAAAGGATGTACTTATTATGCTCTAATATCGTTATAAAACTAAATCAACGTCGATACAACGATACTATCCTTTATCGTGATAGTTTCTGGGAATATATATCGTCCTAAAAAATGTGTTATCGTGACAGACCTACCTCCCACCAAAACAATCTGGCTGATAGATAGTGAAGCTATTGTTTAAAATACAGGAAATAAAACATCCACTTTCCTGTTTTTGGTCAAAAATAGTAACTTAGAGATTAATCTGAACATAGAGACCCTTTAATAACGACTCCCAACAAGAGGTGGTTGTAAGCATGTGAATCTGAGGCCCCTTAAGTGAGGTGGTGGCTCTCCTACAACTCCACCGCTGTCCCATCACCAGCTGGTACTGCCATCGATGTGGGATCGGACACACACATACACACACACACACAAACACACACACACACACACACACACCTATTTATAACCTCCGTTAAGTCCGGATTCCAGTTCACATTGGGGCTGCAGTAATGTTCACATGCTCCTTAGAGCCCCGACTGCTCCAAGTGACGGGTGCCCACACACACAGCCGGTCCTGTCCCACACCCGCAGCTAACCCACTGATTTGTCACACGGACCCACACACATGCTGCAGTGTTAGTTCAGTTAATAGGGAATGCATTCCAGACACACATTCAAATACCCAGACACCCCTTCTTGTGGACACACAAGTTGACATACTTAAGCACCTGCATACATACATGTAGTCGTGCACAATGACACATTTGCACAACATTGAGTGCCGTTCGTCAGGCTTTCCCTTTCACTTTGCTGCCCTCCTCTTTCACTCTACACCTCCTCTCCTTCCTTCCCTTCTCCTCTCTCTGCTGTGCGGGTAATCAGCCCAGTATTAATACCTGCATTCCGACAGCCTACAGGAATGTCTTAACAATGTAGCCTTGTTCAGGTGCAGAGAGAGAAAAACCTCACTGAAAAATACATTTAAAAAAGTGCCGCAGTGAGGAGTCCAGGGGATACAGCATGGTTGAAGTGAGGCGCTTAATGATTTGAGATGAACACAGTTGAGTGGTATACACTTGGCTCTCATGCTGCCTCTGATACTTGAGGCCAGTCCATAAAGAAAAGCCATACTCATAGTCTATCAGTCAAGTATAGCACTTGTGAACTGATGCAGTCTCTCAGCTCAGGATGAGCAGGATAACACGCCCTGCAGCCGAGCTAGGGCTGGGCGGTATGGCTGAATATCGATTTACGATGTATATATTTTTACCACAACATGAGAGCAAATGTTCAGTCAAAGTCAAAGCCAGATATGACATGTCACAAGTAGTTTTGTTGGATCTGTTTATTTAAGTGAACATGAATACTGAAAAACAACAGGAGTACCTTTTTAAAAAAAGTCAAAGCTCCATAAAGTGCACATTTAAATAAAAAAATGTCTTAAATAAAAGCTGCGGCTTTTTTTTGTTGTTGCCTGGAGCAAGGATCACAGTGCAAATTTGAACTTTGTCGATACATGCGATATGGTCTAATCCATCACTTTTAAAAATATATCGGTATATCTTTTATATCAATATATCGCCCAGCCCTAAGCTGAGCAACATTACTTTACTTCAGTTTTGCGGTTCATTGGCATCGTATTGGGATGGTTTTATTATTTTCTTTTACTAAGTGGTCAAAAGTATAGGTATAATGATTAGTCAGTCAAAGAAAATCTGAAATTGTATGTATTTTTAGAAAACTATTATTTTTCAACTAAAAAAATACAAACATTTCCTACTTAATGGGACTCAAATGTGGTCCATGTTTTGCATCACTGTTAAATTAATATTTTAGGGATTTAGATTGTTGGTCACACAACAAAAAAGGGAGTATTTTTCCGTATTTTTTAATTTATTTTATAGACCAAAGAATCGACTTGAAAGAGAAAATAATTAGCAGATTAACCGAAAATAATGAAAATAATTATTAGTAGCAGCCCTAGTCCAAAATAATTATTCCATGCAAATTTAAATGAACTATTTTATACATGGCTGGCGATATGCGATGCGGGAAAATATTTCTATTAATGTAATGATATTGATTTCTAAGCCGTAAGTAGAAGCAAGACATAATGAAAAGCAGGGACGTACTGAGTGCTCCATCATCCTCCCCCCATCCCTCCCCCTGCCTGTCCCCCTTTGTCAGGCCTTATTATTGAACATGTGTCCTCTCTGCCCCTGCCATTAACCAACCCCACCCTCACACACCGCCTTCAATGGACAGGCACGCACGCACACACAGCGCAGTGCACGCTCGCCGCCTGCTAATTGACATGTGGAGTCGGTGCATCTTTCATCATTCTCCACGGAGACAAATCTTGAAGTGTGTGTGTGATGTGAGTGGGGAAGGGGATCAAAGGGAGTCCTCCAAGCTGCCTGTCCAAGACCTCTCAGCCTCTCTCAACGCTCCGTGAGGCAGCCAGGAAAGGCCCAACAGTCACCCTTCACATGTACAGTATGTTCACTGGACTCCTGCTTGATAATCATTCAGTTCGAATAATCGTTAACTGAATTTGGTCTTCCCGCTGCAACGTGCCTGCCAGGCCTGAATGCAAAATGCACTTGAGGCAAAACATTGGGGTTATAATTACTTTATCTCCTAATAACAAGAGGCTAAATCAGTTAGGCACTCTGTAAGTATAACATTATCTGCACAATAACTATCCATCAGGTTTGTTGTTCTGCAAGTTGCAGAGACATGTAATAGAGAATCATTTAGCTTGATGGAGTCATAACCTAATTGAAACGCATCGATTTTGGATTAAATATTCATATGGAACGGGAGCAAGCTTTCACTTTTTTCCTGCTAGACTGGATCAAAATAAAGCTATGAAACTCGAGTCTCCTTTTATTACCGGAAAATTGACATAACTGATGGACAACACAGGAGATCCAGCTTTGAGTTTCAAAACAAAAGTTGGAAGACACACTCTGCATAATGAATCTGCAATAAATAAATAACTCCTGCCTTCCACTGCACTGATGCAACTTCATATACAGTCATGGAAAGACTTATTAGACCATTGTTTTCTTCAATTTCTTGTTCATTTTAATGCCTGGTTCAACTAAAGGTACATTTGTTTGGACAAATATAACGATAACAACAAAAATAGCTCATAAGAGTTTAATTTAAGAGCTGATATCTAGACATTTTCCATCTTTTTCTTGATAATAACTAAAATCCTTATCAAGAAATCAGCTCTTAAATTAAACTCTTATGAGCTTTTTTTGTTGTTATCATAAAATTTCTCCAAACAAATGTACCTTTAGTTGTACCATGCATTAAAATTAACAAGAAACTTTGTCACACCAGTGGAAAAGTTACTGGAAGTCCTCTAGCTTGATTGTCATCAGCAAAAATGTCAGTCAAAATAAAATTTCCTTCCCATAATGCTCAGAATCACCAGGGACTAGAGACACCCTGCTTCTCGTGGCACCTTCTGTTCAGGCTATTGTGATGTTTAGACAACACATGGTCAGGAGGATGAGTGTATTTTGTGTCGCTGCCTGGCAGGGATGAGACAGATGATGGATGGAGGGCGAGACAAGTCTGAAGCGGAGAGAGACGGATGAGTTTGGAGAGATGTAGAGAAGAAAAACAGGGCGATAAAAGTGATGACTTCCAGAGCTGGGCATAAAGTAGGGTGTGGTAAAGAAAGAGAGACGAGCCAATTCCGGGGAGAGATGTAAGTAAGAGAGAAAAAGAGACTCAAACTAAAGTTAAGAACAGGATGAGACTGGAGGAGAACATTAACAGTCAGAGCATGGTAACTTTACTCCTCTACTTGTCTTTTTCAAAGTCAAGTTCACACAGACAGGGAGAAGCAAAGGGAACTTTAGTGCTGTGGTCGTTGTTTCAGAGGGGCTCGGGTAAGTGAAACCTCAAAAAAAAAACAAAGACGAGTTATGTCCTGAGGCGAAACAGAAGCCCTGACAACTGACACTGGATCTGTTGGGTGATGACGGTCCGGCCCCGCTCTCAGGTAACGTGGGGAACCCCCTTTTTCTCACACAAACAGAGATGAAGTCATAGCGAGCACACAACACACAGAACACTGACAGGAGTACATTAGGGTGCTGTAATACAAATACCACCTCCTCACCTCGCACACAAACACCCTCCCCTCCTCCACCTCCTGCTCCTCCTCTTCCTCCTCTCCCTGCACGGAGGATTAATGTTCCCGCTCCTGTCTCTCAGGTCCCCCCGGCCCAGTTAAAGTAATAAGATCTCATTGTCAAACAGTGACCAGCCTCTCTGGAGAGGTTAACCACCGCTGCTTAACCATTAACTAGATTAAAGTCAGGGGGGCGCAGGAATGTTCTCTGACAGATGGAAAAGGCAGATTGGACATGAAAAGTGTTTTTTTAAAAAGAGAGCAGAGTAATGGCAGAGGCCTACCTCTGTGGCTGTGGGTTGAGTAAATATGCTCACACACATGTAAACACCACACATACTGTAGCCTGGTGAACTCTCAGTCACCCTCATCTTCTGGTTATCATTATGCGATACAGATAAGGGAGGAAAAAGAATCCTGTGAGGCTCCGCCGTCATATTTCTGACACCACTCCTTAGGAAGCAGGAATTACTGGGTCAGAGGTGCATTCAAATATGTGTCCACGAGCTTGAAATTGAGCCTCAGTAGCATGAAAAGTGTCTAACAGATACTTCACCCTTAGAATGATCATTTGTATATCAGATACTCTCCCTGTGTTACCTTGAATACTTTTATCACATGCCTCTATGATGAATGGAGCGTCTACAAACTAAATAAATCTTTGATAAATTGAAGTGGAGGTTGCTTTTAGCCACAGCAAAACTATATCAAAACAAACTCTGACACAACTTGTGAAGTACAATCCAAGTCTCATTTATCCAGTCGTATGCTCGGTACTTCCCAATGCATTTTTGCTAGAATCGTGCACTCTGCTTTGGATTTTTTTTGCAAAAATGCATCTGTTTATAACTATATATTGAGCATACAGCTGGATAAATGAGACTTGGATTATACAGCATGAGTTGTGAGAGAGTTTGCTTTGATATCTAGTCATAGAAAACATTTTCTGTGGCTTTCTTGATAATGATTTTGGTTATTATCAAGGAAACCGTGGAAAAAGTCTAGATATCAGCTCTTATATTAAACTCTTATCAGCTATTTTTGTTGTTATCATTATATTTGTCCAAACAAGTGCACCTTTAGTTGTACCAGGCATCAAAACGAACAAGAAAAGCAAGGAGAAACTAAGGGTGGTCTAATAATTTAGACCCATTGATTTCAGTTCATCAAAGATTTACTCCATTTTCAGATTCTTCTTTGGCTGTGGAGGCTTCCTGAATTCAAAGCAACACCGGGTGAGTAATTCATACACAAACGGTCATTTTAAAGGTGAAGTGTTCCTTTATAAATCATGTGCAGTCATTCTGAAGAAGCCTGCCAAACACATACTCCAAAACAGAAGGGCAAAGAAATTGAAAAAGGGGGCACTTTTGCAGCAAACATACAAATATGCTGTCTCCTTTCCCCACACCCGGGCAAGCCAGTGGTGTGGAAAGACATGAGGTGGTAATGGAACCCAAGTCTGTGTGTGAGACTGTGTGTGTGTGTGTGTGTGAGGAAAGGGGGGGTGACAGGGCTTCTTTGGAGGGGTGCATTCAACAACTGCTGCTGAGGCAACTGTTGATGTCTGAAAAGCAACAGCTTGCAGGGCTCCCAGAGGACACTCTGCCAGCCAACAGTCAGATGGAGGGTTTAGGGTTGGAGGGGTGCAGGGGTTAGGATTTCTTCTCTCCTGCCAGAAAACTGATCTCCTTGGCCACAGATCCAGGCTTTTCCGTGACATTCCCCATTCCTAATTGGTATCCCTCAATCCTGACGTACTCCGCCTGTCTGATCCTCACTGCTGCTATCTAGCTTTTGTTCCTTTTTATCCCCCTTGCATGCTACTTGATTGATCAAAACAGCTGGAGGCAAGAGAAGCACTATAAATGCTGTTGGGGTTTTTTGTGTGACCGGCACTGAACATGTACGCCATCGTGTTTCCTTGCTGTTTTATGACACAGATTTGTACAGCGCGTGGCTAAAAAAGCTCAAGCCAATCCTGCTGCTTTGTGTATGCCCACAACAAACACATTGAGAAATAGAGGCTCTTATCCGCATCTTGCTACAGCACTCTCCTGCTAAATGGATTGGCAGCACTTAACCTCGTCTCCCGAAAGAGCTTTGTGAATTTTCAATTTCGCTCCAACCCTGAATTGCCTCCCCCACCACCGCCACCATCACATACACACACATAGGGACACAAGGACACACATACAGAGACATGTAGCCGGTTTTCAAGGCTGCATGTGGAATTACCCATCACCATCATCTTCCTCCCTTGAGACAAGAACAACAAGACTGCACGGTGGCTCCACAACAGTCAGCTGTAATCATCTCTCATCCCATCTTTGATCTCTCTTTGTCCGTCCCTTCCTCTCTGCTTCCTTCCTTCCCTCTCTACAACTCCCACTAATGACAAGACAGCATCCTCAAAGCAACAGACCAAACCAAAACAACTTCTAGCCAATTTCTTCTCCACCTATTTAACTTTTCTTCACAACTGTGAACTTTGAATCAACATTTACACAGAATCGCTGGCAGAGGCAGGCACTGTACTGGAATGCGTTTCCTGCAATGAACATGCCAAGCGGGGGAGGGCGGCCATTCTTATTTTAAAATCATCAATAGTTGCCATAAATCTGCTGAGGGACGTCTCTAGGGAGGGGCGTAAAAGCAAACAGAGCCCTCTCCCATTAAAACACAGCGGGCAATCTTCCTGATGCTATGAAGGGTTATTAGCTGTGAACCACGCACAAAAGCGCAGCGGTCTGCACGGGAAAAGACAACATGGTAAATCACAGCGAGCAAACACACACACAAACATGGAAAAAGTAGTCTAAAGTGTCATTGAGAAGGACAAAAAAAGAGGGTGTTGAAGTGAGGCAGAGCTGAACTGTGAAGAGCAACAGGCAGACAGAGATAAGAGGGAAAGAGATGGGAACATAGACAAAGCTAATCTGGAGAAATACGCCTGTTGTTTATGTATGAGTACCTGTGGAAGTGTGTGTAATCACTGCTTTGGCTGCAGCTCTTTTGAAGCTCTTGTGGGGATACAGGGATGAAAAAGCTGGGGGGATAAACTTTTCCGTCTCCGCTGTGAACCACATCATTCTTGCTACCTGACTTCAAACCAGGATTAACCACGTGCATGCAACCTACCATCTGCTGATGCCCGCTCGCCTGTCGGTGCCGCTTGCCAGCTCACCAGCCAACACCAGTGTGCTATCACACTGCTGTAATTGACTTTAATGTGTCATTCATTGCAAATATAAACAATAGCGGGTATGTGAAAGGCTGGAGAGCTCAAATTCCCTGCTCAATGACTGCTAAGTGGACTACGTAGCATTAGCCAACCAGAACATGGCCTTTATTTTAACTGACTAATGTTTAACTGGTGCCCCCTGGATGTTCTGCTCAGTGAAACCCAGTCAAACCACAAGAATGCACCCTGGCTGTGAACAAACTCTAGCTTTGCACCTATGAGACTGCCTCTTCATGGCGAGATGGATGCAGCATTGTTGCTGCTTGTTTGTACGTGGATTACAGCCCGCGACTTGTGGTGAGAGAGGGTTTTAAAGCAAGAAAGGAAGCCCTTTTCCATAGAATTTGAGGTGATGACAAACAAACACACACATGACAGAGCGAGCTCCAACGCGTCCAGAGGAATACCTCTCATTCCGTGTCGGTGCGCTGCTCCGTCACTGTCACACACACATTCACAAAGCACACAGAGTTGGAATGAATCACCCCAATAATTACAGCCCCACCATTCCAAGACCCACTCCCCCAGAGGCCTAAATGACAAGGGGGCAAACATGGACTTGCTCTCCTAAAGCAGCCACTATCAATCTGTCACTCACTGCTACATGAGCTAAGGTTTCCAGTCTTGCGTAACACCAGAATCCTGCAGCTACAGGAGCTACATGTGTGCACTTCCAAGTATAGAACCAAATTATATGCATGTGTGTTAATTTATGGTTGTGAGAGTGCATTCTTTCTGCATACCTGTTAATATTTTTGCATTTAAGTGTATGTGTGCGTGCATAAGGCCAAAACCAAGTGCTCCAGAACAGTTGTAAGAAGGAGTCCCCTGGCTTTTATCTCCTCATGGCTAAATGGCTCTTTTTCTGGGCTAATACCATAATAATTACACGTCTCCAGGGGGTGCACTTTTGATGCGGCGCTGGCAGGGGGGACAGAAATTAAAAGTGAGGAAATGACTGTGGGAATTAAGGCGGCAATAGACAAAGAGGCTGACGCTGCGTGTTAGACTTTAACACCTTGAACTCAGCTGATGCTTGTCACTACAATTCTTTCCACCGGTTCTTGACCACTTTGGAGTCTCTACAGTTTAGCTCAAACTCATCTGACATCTGACTCGCCTTTTGTCTCTTCCCCTTCATGCCACTTTGTTCTTTTTATCCTCCAAAATGTGCAAAAATCCGAGTTAAGGGAGAAACTAAGGCAGAGTTAATGTGAATTGCTTCCATGAAAATACACACAGGTTGTGTTTCAGCTGCCTTATGTAACTTTTTGTGTCTACAAAGTATTTTCTTTAACATCTGACTGTCTAAATGGAGAGACGCTGCTGTCAGAGACTTAAAAAATGAAGTTATATTTCAGCAGGTTCCCGCTGTTGATGCCTGTGCTGCGATACAAAAGTCAATGGCATCTCAGGAGCGCAGCAGAGGAGTAATTTACCAACATATCTGGGTGTGTGTGTGTGTGTGTGTGTGTGGGGGGGTGAGGGGAGGGGGGGTCAAAGGGGTCAGCTGCGATCCTGGGCACAAGCATGCAGAGCACCTTGGGGTGCCCCAGAGCTGTCATACAGCACATATTAATGTGTCACAACAACATACATAAATACAGACACACATGCTTAGAAATATGTCATCACACTTGGAGGAGATGACACACATCTTGGGTGTTGTGTGTCCCGCGGTTCTATTTAGCGCACTTCTATGCTCAGAATTGACATAGCTGGAAGTTGCCAGTGTGCGACCAGTAATTGTGAGAATGTGGGTCTGTGTGACAGAATCCCAGTGAGACCCAACAAGAGCTGCTATTATTAGACAAAACTATGCTCGAGAGAGAAGAAGGAGGAGAGAGAGAGAGAGACTTCAGTCGAAGAGGGATTTGGCAAACTGATTCTAAGAAGAAATCAACATTCATAGCACTAAAGCAAAAATAACGACTTTCCTTCCCTCAAACTTCAGAGCAGCACGGAGGGAACAAGGGGAGCTCAGCACCTGGAGCTGAGCCTTTAAATCAATGCAGCACAGCTGTACAGAGCGATATGTGATCTACACTGCGTACATCAATTACAGGGCACTTTTCAATAGGCACCTGTTAAAAGGCTCCATGAGGGACGGACAGACAGTGAAGCAAAACAACTGGCTCTGAGGCTACAGAGAGGAGGGGGTCGTACAAGGGGATCTGAGGACTGAAGTGGTGTAAAGAGGAGAAAGAGAAGGAAAACTAAACTAGGTTAACTTGGAAAGGGTGTGGATATATCGAATGCTAAGATAGAATAAAATTAAAGGAAATGGCAATGCGGAAGTGTAATGATGAGTAATAAAAGATGCATCTAGTAGAGTAGAGAGAAAATGCTAGAGAACATAGAGAGAGGGGAGTCGCCCTGCTCTCCAGCCCCGCCCTTCAGCTCATCCTGCTTCAAACTCCCGGCTGTCAGCACAGGCAAGCAATTAGAAAAAAACTTTTACAAAAAGCCCACAAAGCATTATAGAAAATGTACTCTTGACACAAACACACACACGGTCACATTAGACCCGCAGTGAAGGCTGTAACAGATATTTCCAGGTCAGGGACATGAAAAAAACATAAATATAAACATCAAACAAGAAATCTTTTTTTACACGCACTAAAGACATTAAATTACATACTTGTTAGTTACACTATGGGAGGTTTTAAAACACCATAAAGATATCACTCGGTGCTGTGAATGCAAATGGGACAGTATGAGGAATGACTTTGTGAGATAATCTCCTTATCAAATGTAAAATGAGGTCAATATTAACCTTGTGCAGCACCACTGCATCTCCTTAAATGGATATGTACTTAGTTTTGGTCAGTAATCAAAAACTTTTCTTTGACGAAGATCATATAAGGCCAAAGTCAAGCTGAATTTAAATTGGCTTAGTCTCTTTGGCAGCACCCAGGGGTGCTGAGGGTGAGGCGCGCTGCCAGCAAAGGAGACGCAAATCCCGTAGATCAGACATCAAAGCGTTGGAAACTGCACCCAGCAGCCAGACATAGCAGCATGGATGAGACAGGCAGCGTGGTCTTCAAAATAAAAGCTTATTAACATCTCAGACTGTTAGGGGAGGGGGATATGTGTCACGTCAAAAACATTTTGGAAGCTTTTTTGTCATTAAATATACACTTTCTCTGCATGTGAGTATGGCTTTAGAATCTATGTTTTATTGATATGATTCAATATGTTTTATTGTGGCTTCATTGTTTGGCATTTGGTTATATTGTATGGGCAGCGGGTTCTAAGGGGAAATCCCGGTTTGTCGCAGATCTGTGCGCTAAGAAGTGCACTCAAGTGCGGAGCTGTGACTTTTTTCTCACACGCACAACTACAAAGAGCCACTATTAACCCTTAAAACATCCCATCAATGTAGATAACGTGTGCGGCAACCTGACGCTTACTACTGCCGAGGTTTTTTTTTTTTTTTTTTTTTTTTAACCAGTAAGGCTACTGTTGATACCAATGGACTTGTTCCAGCATGGATCCACTAATCCACCTGCTTTCGGCGTGTTCTGGCTTATCTGCGCCGGTAACAGGTTGCTCAAAATCAGCCAAAAATCAGCCACAGCAAACATGAACTAACAGTGTTTAACTAGTACAACTTAATGAGCCGCTTCTGGCGGCGGCATGTACGGACAGGTCTGTCCTGTGAGCAGCGGACCTCTGAACTCCGCGAAAAGTGTAAATGTGTAGCCTGAAGCCGTGGAAAACCACCCAGCACCGTGTCCGAAGCATTATAAAGTTACAAAGACGGAGTATAATTTAAAAAAATGTAGCGGGAAGTATCAAAGAGAGTTACCTTGAAATGCCCAGAGCAGCAAGGTGCACAGGAGCGACGTGCGTCCGAATGTTATCCCGTCCATGGCCGCTTTTCTAACTTTTTCAAGGAAAAGTAGTCACTTTGTTTTTGGTTTTGGAGTGTGGAAATCTGGCAGCAGCGAGTCTTCTTTCTTCTTTCAATGCTCCAAAGCTTTCTGGACGTCTCTCCCTCTTTCTCTCCCTCTCTCTCTCTCTTTCTCTGCAAAAGGAGTGCCTCTCTCTCTCTCTCCCTCACTCACACACACACAGAAATCTGATGCTAGTGGCAGTCTTCTTGGTTGATATATTTGCACAAAAGGTGACCCCCTCCCCTCCTCCCAATACAACCCCTCCCCTCCCCTCCTCTCTCTCTCTCTCTCTCTCTCTCTCTCTCTCTCTCTCCACCTCACTTGCAGTGAAAAGACCTGCTTGACTAAGCGCGTAGGTCCACAGGGGCCCGCAGGATTTCTTTAAGGCAAGTTAAAAGTGATTTTATCATGAGGCTCTCTGACTCATTGCAACTCCAAAAACCTACCCTCCATACAAAATAGCCTAACTAGAGTTGTATCTGGCTGATAAAACATTAAACAAATTCACTGAAGAAAAAGAATGCAGAAGCTCACATTAAACTCAATATAGCCTGCATTTGGGGGTTGTTAGAGCACTATAACCATGGCGCACTTAAAGGGACAGTAACCCCTAAATCAAAAATACATTTTTTTCTTTAGTGCTACAGGGCCCGTAGGAAGTATGTCTTCGTATAGTGGGAGATTAAGTAGATTTTTCAATTATGGCCAAATGAGGTTGTGTGTGAAAGTGTGATGTACAATGAGGTGTAATACTCTTGCATAGTGTTAATATACAAAGTGTATATTGGGTAATACATGGATGTACATTGAGATATAAAGAGACACAGAAATAGATGTTTTAAGAAAAACATTCAACATGGTTAGACATATATACAGACACAGATATAGGAGGGAATAAGTTTACATGCAGCACAAACAGATGGATGTGAATAATGTGAGTAAGGGTTATTAGGTGTGTTGTGCAATGTGTAGTTTGATTGATAACTATTGTATTTCATATATTGTGGCTATGCAGACCACTACAATGTCTGCAACTCCATAAAACACTTACTTTTCATAAGGTACCACACCATCCAGCACATACACATTGAACATTGACATTCGCTGGAAACTATTTGAATATTATCGGAAAAATTGAACCTTGTAGCGCACTTTAAAACCCTGAAAGATAGGTAGGCTAAATAGACTTACAGATGAGATGACCAGGTGTAGGCCTATCACACAATGGGGCGGAACTCCCCTAAAAGGCGTCCGGTCTGAAACTCGGAAACAGTGCAATGCTGCAACATAATGATATTTTAAAAAATGAATTCAAAAATCTTCAAAATTGAAGATGCACACCTTCGTGCCATGCGCAAGCCACATACGAAATCTTAGGTCAGTCTGACTAACGGTCAGCGAGATATGCCCTAGACACACACACACACACACACACACACGCTTCTTGCTTTTCTAGTTCTGTAGTTCTGTAGAAAGAAAAGATTTTCAATATCTTTCAATTATCTTGTGTTAGCTTGTCATTATTTCTGGAAGGAGCCATTACTGTTGAGTTTTCCAAATGTATTTCTTGGCAATTTAAACACCAAAGTGCCATCTAGTTCTGCTATATTCAAGAGAAGGCAGACATCTCTACGGCCGATACCTGCAAATTAATTTCATTACTTGGAAATGATGAAGGAAATTGCATAGTATTGGGGGGGAAAAGCTCATATTAAACTTGATAAAATAGGCTGTAGAACAATTAACCGTTGATTAAGTGAGAAATAGGAAAAGACTCACTTTTGCAATTGTAGACTTGGGAAATTATTCTCATCCACTATAGCTAAAGGCAAGGCAATTAATCTGGCACATTACTAATCATCATTCAGGTCTTGATCTCACCCAAAAAACTAATTGGTTGGAAAAAAACAAGCACCTTTCTTTGGCTACTTTCTTCCACAGACAAATTTCCTGCTCTGGACCTTTTACCGCTGCAATTGCCTCAAATGATGATTTTCACTTTCAAAACAACTAGAGGCAATTTCTTTGGAAGAGGGATAAACTGTCTCGCGTTGACAGACATACCATTCATTCCTAGACATGTAATCCCTTCAGAATCGGTTTGGGTATTTACAGGGTATGGCACAGGGTATTAGGGTATTTATGGGTCAGATATACAATTATCATGAGGGGCTAAGTGGCTTATACACATGCTATAATAACAGTCTGAGTGCTTGGAGTGGCTATTGTGTGACTTATGATGTTGAGTTAGTCCAAAGTAGCATTTGGAAAAAAAAAATACTGTAGTCGTCAATCCCCGATGTGATGTCTTAATGGAACCACTGCCCATCTAAGTGCACAATACAAACATCTATCTTCTTGTAGTTTCTTTCTACTGGAGACTGGTTGACTGTGGAGCAGCAGCCAATATTCGCCACACCCTGCAGGTAATAATACTCCCTTGCAGAGCAGTTGCAATCAAAGCGACACATTCCAAACATAGTTGGTCCAAAACAGCTGGTTAATATTTTCTCAGCCTCGTTTAAAGAGGAGAGGTGATACTTGCTCCAGTGCACCATACACACTAGTTGAGCTGCCTGGAACAAGTGCTGGAATATAACTAAGTAAACTTACCCAAGTACTGTACTTAAGTACAATTTTGAGGTACTTGTACTTTACTTGAGTATTTCCATTTTATGTAACTTTATACTTCTGCTTCATTAAATTTTGAGGCAAATATTGTACTATAGATAGACAGATAGACAGATAGATAGATACAATACTAATAATCTAAAATATTTAGAACATATATAACAATCTGAGCGGGTCCATTCTGCATAAGGAGTACTTTTACTTTGATGCTTTAAGTACATTTTGATGCTGATATTTTTGTACTTTTACTTCAGTAAGTTTTGAATGCAGGACTTTTACTTGTAGTGGAGTAATTTCACAGAGTGGTATTAGTACTTTTACTTAAGTAAGGGATCTGAATGCTTTTGACATCACTGCCTGGAACACACACATAGTTTCTGTACACACAGAATACTGGCAGGAGTTTAAATATCGGCTACTGAGGGGTTGAGGGGCGGAGAGCTAGTTTACCCTCACACGGTTTCTTTCTCTGAATCTCTCTTTCTATTCCCGGCAATAACAGCAGGAGGGGGAAAAAGCCTCTCACATCAATATGGACACTCATCCCTGATATCGACCCGGTCATAATCATCCCCCCATGCAGTAGAGACAGGAGATCCACTAACAAGTCTTGTGTTCTGTAGTGAAGGACTTATCCCTCACACTGGCTTACATCAGACCTGTATCATGCCGCATAACTGTGGCGAATGCTGATTTAGCTGAGCATGGGGCATTCTTACGTAAGCTCTTTTAGTCATATATATAGTACAGTAGCAGGGCAGTGATTTACTGTATTGGCTCATTACCTAATGGAGCTGCAGGAGGGGAGGAGAGAGGGAAATGAGGACGAAGGGGCCAAAGAAGAACAAGTAAAAGCGATAGGAATGGAGACTTGAAGGGAAGACGTTAATATAGTTATTGAATAGAGGCAGGAATGGGTGAATAAACAGCAAGGAAGAATGAGGATGCTTCAAGCCATTTCTTGACATAGACTCTAAAGTATTTGCTCAAGTCAGTCTTGGTGACAAATGGTTGCTTATTGTGTCAGAGTTCGGCTTGTTTATTTACCACAGGTGGAGTAAAGGTGGAGCACAGGTGGGCTTGAAGATCATGAATCCTGTACCCGATTTGTAAAAGGGGTGTCAGAGAAGAGGATTTTTAAGATGACAGGGTTATCATCCTCTTTCAGACACACTATGTTTTGTGTTCTTGGACATAATCCAACAAGTGCAGAGCACTGCTCAAATACTATTATTTTAGACCATTTGCCCCATACTTGGCATAAAGATTACATGTCTTCAATTGTATGCTCACTTTGCACCAACAAAAGTAATCATACAGCTCTCATACTATGGTGCCTATTATGCTAATTGCCTTTAAAAATTGAAGAAAAGAGTTTCAATTCACTTATCCATCAACCTATTCTCTTTTCAGCTCCCTGGAGCCCAGGTCAAAATTGGAGCAGACTGAGGCTGCATTCACACTACATCAGGTGCTGTGGTTAAAATGTCAGTCTTCCCACTCATTTGAATGTGGGTAGTGCCTGCACCAAAAAAGTTGAAACAGAATCACATTTTGGAGAAATGTAACCTGACTCAATGTAGTTGCTCAATTTGGCCTTCTGCAACAGTTTAAACCCATTGTTTTGATCGGCCTCACATCCTGTTTAGGTATTGAAAGTAAATTAGTTTTATTGAAGAGGAGAGACAATCACATGGAGGACTTGGGCGCATGGCTAAATGCTAGCAACATAGCTAACACTATGGAGATACAAATGGGCATCACTGCAACTTGCCAACGCACAACCCTGCAGTAATGACCTCTACAGGTGCATCTCAAAACATAAATATGATGAATCATTAATATATATGATGAATATGATGGAAAAGTCCATTTCCAGTAGTTCAAGTCAAATAGCCCCAACCAAGTATTGAGTCATATAGATGGACAAACTTTGCAGAGGCCAACATTATGGGCTGAAATATGTGCCACCAGAAACTGAATTCTAATTATTTATATGTGAATTTGAATTGCTTAACTTGAGTAATTGCATTAAAAAACTGAATTTGAATAACAATTTGAATATATATTGTATAATTTGAATCATTGCATTGAAAAACTGACTCTGAATTGTAATTTTAAATTGAATTTATAGTTTGGAACTGAACATTCAGTTCTCACAATTCAAATTCAGTTCACAAAATTCAATTTAAATTTTCTGCGACGAACATCCAGGTAGTCTTCGGCCAATCAGCACCTCCGTTTTCTGCCCATACCAACATTTCCATATTAAGCATACTTAAAATTGGTTTTAGGCACTAAATTTTAGGTCTTCATTAAATGTAAGCCATAATCATTATAATTAGAAGAAATTAAATAAATTAAGACATGAAATGTTTCATTTGGTGTGTAATGGTTCTATATAATGTGTCATTTCCACTTTTTGAATTGAATTACTGAAATAAATAAACTTTTCTATGATATTCTAATTTATTGAGATGCACCTGTATGCCTGATTCAACATGAAGGCAGCCAAGGCAAGAAAGCCAACACATTACCCCAACGATGTCCTCCAGCTCTCAACAAGGAGCTTGGGATACTCCCAGGCTAGGTGGGTTCTTAATCCCTTGAGAGTGTTCTGGGTGTGTCAAAAGATCTTCTCCCAAATACCTCCACGGGGGTGACATCCAGAGGGCATTTTCCTCTGATGCCTGAAGCACAAGCTCCATTCAAAATGTAAGAGCATCGGTCCGACTCCAAGCACCCTCTGGATGTCTGAACCTATAGCCCTGAAAAGCAAACTTATTTGAGCCCATTGAGCCAGTTAACTCAGTCACTGAGGACAGCGAAAATGGCAATCCACTATTTTCCAGCTGAGTAACACAGCCATTACAACCTGTTTGCATCCTAAAAGGTCACTGCCTGATATAAACCATCAGAACTGCAGCCACAGCAAATACCTGATGATCAACAAACAGGACACCCCCCATTCTTCAGCTAGGGATTCTCAACAAAATGAGTGCAAAGACAGAAACAAACAAGCTTTCACTGATTCTAATGAATAATAGAGAATGCCCTGGACTAGACTTTGGACACAGCTCTTACTCTGGTAACACAAGGACCACATGGCTTGTATCAACAGCCCTGATGCCCGACATTCCATATTCCCATATTTCCCCCCTACAAGAAACCCGAGGGGACAGTCGTAAGCCTTCTCAAGGTCCACAAAACACATGTAGACTGGATGGTTGAACTCCCATGAACCCTCGGGATCCCTCTAAGACTACAAAGCTGGTCCACTCTTCCATAACCAGGATGGAATCTCTATTGTTCCTCTTCAATCTGAATTGATAATCAGCTGGAGGCACCTTTCAAACCTGGAATACATTTTCCTGGGGAAGTTTACATTGCAATTCCCAAATAAATCAATTGATGCTTTCTAGTACCCAAAATAGACACATTTCGCAGTACTTTTTGGTTACCAAATCCAGTAATTGATGTAAGTGATGGCTTTATTTTTAATGCTAGATCCCTAGAAAATAAGACGTTTATCTTGAATAACTTCTTCACTTCACATGAATTGGATTTTATGTTCCTGACAGAGAAGTGGATTCAAGCCCCACAGTACTTCCAGAGCACTTAGGTTGTCTAACCAGCTGCTCCTGGTCGTACCGCGGTCCAGACTCTGTACTTGTGGGGACAGAGCCTTCTCTGTGGCAGCCCCAAAGCTGTGGAACAGCCTACCTCTCCAGGTCAGAGCTGCACAGTCTGTTGAGCACTTTAAAACATTATTAAAAACCAATTTATTCTTCATTCAATCCCAGCTAGGCAAGAATCCTTACTATATTTGTGTATGATTTTTATTGTGTTTTAATAACTGTACAGCACTTTGGTCAACTGAGGTTGTTTTTAAATGTGCTCTATAAATAGACTTTGACTTATGACCAACCGAAATACTTGGTTGAGTCAACTAGAACAACTAAATTGGATTGATAGTGTATAGAGGCAAATGGAAACATGCAATTTGTTTTAGCCAGGCATTTAAAATCACAGTTTAGGGTGTATATGTTCTAATATTCACAATACAAAATACAGCTAGGACTGGTAGAAATGTCATTCATTTAAAGAGTACTCCACTTTAAAAAGAGATATGCCTATGGTTTTATTTTTCTTTACATTCTTTAACCTTGTAAAAACCTGGCACATACATTACCCACAATGCAATTTGACTAACTCAAGTGCAATCAAGGACAATATATCCGATTTCACGGAACTTCCTCTGGAGCCACAGAAGACTTTTTTCACATGTGTACTAGTGCTCCCCGAGATTAGACCTGCCATGATAAATAAAACATCAACTTAACAAGCTCAGCAAACGTTATAGAGGTCCAACAAAATGCAGTTATCATGAGCTCCTCTTTAAGGGATCACCACAGTTAATACAGTTGATCCCCAGGGGGACTTTAATGTCTGGACCAAATTTCACAGCCATCCATGTCGCCTAATAACTGTTGAGACACCTCACTCACAACCTCTCTGTCAGGTGAGCTGACCAACGGACATTGCCACCTCTGAAGCCACATCATTTCTGCATTACCTTTCATGGCATTTCAAACAACTTAATGATGATTCAATTAATATAAAGGTCATAACATGCAAGCGAAACATATCTGCCATTTGTCTTGCTGAGTCTCAGCATTTTTAGACTTCAAGAGAAATAAAAATGAAGCAGTTATGTGACTCATTGAAGGTCCTTTTAGGCAAATAGTCACACCTTGCAAAATATAAAACAGACAACCGACTTTATAGTCCCTTGTTTTATGTGATTTACCACCCCCACCCCATGTCAAAAATTAGGCTACCTGACAGGGAGAATATTTGACACGTCAGCCTAAAGCAAGGGGATAAAGAGAAACAGAGACATGGAGGCACTACAAAGGGAACAGAGATGTGTAATGAAAGAATAATGAAGAGAGCAGATTAGGAGTGGAGGAGGGGAGAACTTTAATTCCAAAGTCAGGGAATGGGTAACACATAGCCTCAGGGAATAATAGCAAAGTATAGGCAGGGAGGAAAAAAAAGTGTGAGCGATAGAAAGTGAAGGTAGCTCTAATCTTGTGTGAATTCTGATGTCTGGCCCCCGCCATTGCAGGGAAGAATGAATGAAAGATGTGCCAAAGCCCCATCCTTCACATCCCCCCATGATACTTTGATCTATCCCTTTGTTTCACTTTTTCAGCTTCTCTTTCTATATGTACCCTCCATCTCTGTCCACTCTAATCTCTCCATATATCTTTATTACCCCCTCCTTTTTCCGCTCCCCTTCAGGCTCGCATTCGGTCTTTCTTGGCCTCTTTCCTCTTGGCCGAGCTACAGACGATCACACAGCTGTTTTCCAGGCATTGATACATGGTGGAGCGTGAGTCACAGTGCAGGATTTGTGCAGTGATGTAGCTATTCTCTGGGAAGTCAACACTAATACGTGTTATGCGTATGGCTTAAATTTGCTGCCAATTGGCTCTGATCATCAATAGAGTCACTAAATTGAACTAATCATTGTGATTCATCCTAACATCACTATCCGTTTTCTATCCCATTGGTTTTACCTGCCTTGAATGTATCAGATTGGATCATTCACTGGGCACAACAACAATCGTTGCTATAAAGCTTTGTGGTCTCAAGGCAGCATGCATTTGCTGTGTTGGTTATAACAGGATCAAATGAGCGGCTGCTCTTTGTTTATGTCCCCCGAAGAGTTTCACTGGGACCACATCTTTTAATGTGTGCTTGTGTCTATCACAGTGGATTCTGCCTGACTGGGTGCCAGGCACAATACCACCCACTCTCGCAGCAACCCTGTGGGAGGGAAATCTGTCATGCTCACTATAGTCACACAAAGCTACAGGAAATGGCGCTAAACAATATGGGAGTCACATACCCGCCTCTGAAGGTCATCTGCATGGTCAAGTAGTGGCAGCATAGTTTACAAGAACTGCGTCATATTCAACAGGAAACTACTGTAAATGATCCAGCTTTCAGGCTTCTATGCTGCATCCGTGAGGTGTCGGAATATTCAGGAAAAAAATGGTTTAAATTAGGAAAATTCATGTGATCGACCCTTTAAATTACTAAATATTTGGTCCAGAAATTGCCAAGTTGACTTCATATTACACAGAAACATGGCAGACAAAAATGATTTATCAATTCATGTATTGCATATCAAGTTTTCACTAAAATGAAATTTGTAATCTGGTATTAACTGGGAACAATTAGTTGCTGTACATGAACAGTAATCTAGATGAGTACATTTTTCCTGTTAACCTTGATAATAAATTTAGGTACAGCAGTTAATGGTTAACTGCTGTAGAGAGCAAATTAAATTACGTATTTTTGTAGGCCAAGCCATGTCGCATCACCAAGGGATGTATTGAGAATTCGCCTATGGGATTTCAGATGATGGCAGAAAATAAGATCTGTGGCAAACAAGTTTCTGATGCTAATGTGTTTTGTTCAGCATGATAATCTTCACGAATGAACACCACTTTTACAATGTTTGAAGCATTAATTCAGCCAACAGAAGTTAAAAGCTAACGTTATATGATAGCGAACACCACGGTCGCATGACTTGAACGTCACAGCTGTTAGCTTCAGACTCTCTCCAACAAGCTAACCAGTGGTTTTGACAAGCTAGCGAATCTGTAGCCTAAGTAATTGTTGTGAAAAACACAACTAGAGGCGGTAACACGAACTAGTGAGAAAGTGTGACGGCATGATGACGTTTAATGTCCCTGACAACCACTGTAGTCTCATTTAGCCACTGGTTAGCAACCGCCTTTTTAAGGAGATGTAAAAACGTAAAAATTCACAAGTGGGGGTATTTACTAACATATTTTATGCCAGACAACAAAGTACCAACAAGCTTGTGTTAACCACAGACCTTATATCTAACCACCAACCGATTCAAAATCCTCATCAAGTTTGAGGGGATAGACCCCATGGCGCTAAAATGCTAACTTACTTCCGGGTTTAAGAACCAATTCCTCTGGTAACCAATTAACATGTTGTTTAAACCTTCTAAACAACAAAACAATATACATCTTTGTAGCGTTTATGCTGTTTCTATATAACAACATACACAAATTGCAAGAACGACTTCCCAAGTCTTGAAATGGAACCGTCGGAGGAGCACATGAATAGAGCAATAAATAAACTCCCTCTATGGTATATACAGTTTAGTTAATTTGTGAATTTGAGACAATCTTTTCTTTAACTGAAAAGGAGCCAGGCGGAGTGCAGTGGTAATGTAATCTACAGTCAAATCCTAGAGCTGCTCCGTAGACAGTGAATAATAAAACCATTCGTACAGCACTATGACAAAAGCCATGATTAAACAGGGATATGGGGACGTTTTCTGATTCACAGCTGTAAGCCCTGCGTTCCCATAAAACTCATGTAGGCTAATATCGCAAACAAAAATTGTCTGATCCCCTCAAGTCACTCACTAATTCATTGTCACAGAGCTGTTCCCATGCCTCGCAGAATATCATTTTCAGCACAGCACAAATAATGCCTTTTATAATTCTATTTGTTCTATTTAAATTTGTTCTGTATTATTTGTACTGTGAAGCCCTCGAGGAAAACGGCTATAAGCCACTGAAAATCACCTTTGTTGTCTTGCTTCTCTTCAAAGACTTACCCACTGTTTGTACATTTTATCCCTACAGATCACTTTTTTGGCATTAGTGCGAAACAGTCATCAATTTTAATACATTAAATTAAAAAACAATTGCCCTAACATTTTTGAGGTAGTAAACCATAAGGGGAAATCTATCTGCTTTTAAATATTGGTCACAGTTAACTTTTAATTAAGTGGTAATGAAGTTGAAAATACAGTTACCATCTTGGGAATAAATTTTGTCTCATGATATTATAAATATAAATTTTGATGGAGTGATTTCTAACCTAACATCATATTGTTAACCCTTTAAATACATATTTCGAAGAGGCCCAAACAACTTTATGGATAGACCAAAGAACCAGCTTATATAAAATTCACAGTAAACGCTTTTTTTTTTACCAAACCAGAGTTGGTGATTGTTAGAACAGTAAAAAGACTAACCTTGATTGGTTTTGAGAGTTTGATTTTGTTTCTGTCTACTTTAAATTAACTGATGTGAATGACACAGGAAAATGACTGTTCGGTCAAGTGCTGGCAGCACATTTTAAAAGAACTGCATCATATTCAACAGGAAACTTCTATTATTTACTCACTATAGTTTTCAGGGTTTTATGCTGCATTCATGTGGTGTCAGAATATATACATTATATATATATTGTCAAGTGAGTTGAGATCTCTACTGGCCACACACACAGCTAAGTAGTAAGAGGCTGGGGAGACCAGGGACTTTCCAGCAGGGTAACAACGGTGGGGGACAATTGGACGCTTTCATAATAAATAATGTGATGCACAAATGGCACTGTAATGATTGATGTTGATTTAGTATGATTATTGTGAAAAAGATGCTAATGAAAAGTTGATGATGATTGTATGTAAAATGATGAGTGTAAAATGTTGATGTGACTTGATGGAAAAACTGTGTAATGAATGCAGTAAGGTCAGTATCAGAACGTGTGGTAACCGGATTGATCGTTGGAGATTTGGTAATAAGGTGATTGAGACAGGGCGAAGCTAGTAGACAAAGGGGAACTCCAAAGAGGAAGGATCGGGCCAAGACATGGTGTACGTGCAGAACGTGTTGGGCCGAAGGAGACAGGAAACAAGAGGAGAGCTGCCATAACCGGGCGTGGCCAGTGTGGTATCTGTATACCAGGGTTTCTCAACAGGTGCCACGCTGGAGGAAGCAGGATAGGTGTCAGGACCAAGGCAGTTAGAAGCTAGGCGTGTCTCCTCACCACCAGCTTAAATTATAGGTTCCCAAAACACCTGCTGAGATAATTTCCCCAGGAAAAAGGAATCTGACCTCTTGGTAGGAAGCTGGTCCAGAAGTCCCTTCACAAGGGCAATCTCTGGGATCAAACAATATATTTCAACTGAGAAAATTCATGTGAACAACCCATCAAGTCCAAAAAACGACCCGAAAAAAAATCTGGTTTCTGGCATCATATTACACAGAAAAATGGCGGACAAAAGTGAAAATGTTGGCTCAGTGGCAAATTTATGAATTCATGTATTGCATATCAGGTTTTTAAGATGTAATTTGTAATATTGTTTTAGGTGGGAATGGTTAGTTGCTGTGAATGAAAAGTAATCTAGATTAGTTGAACTAATCTAATGGTGTCAGAAACTAAATAAAACAATCTCAGCCTATCAGTGGTAAAAACAAGTTCTTTTAGTGGACGTATTTTGATGGTCAAAGTTGCCCCGAACACTTGCAAACATTGTAGCTGCGTCATGGCTGCTGCCTGAGGTGATGTACTGGACCCATTCCAAAACCTTTTGTTTATTAGTCATTTACACATAAGTAATACACTGCTCAAAAAAACAAGAGTATACAGTATAACACCAAGTCAGCTAAACTTCAGGAATATAAATCTGCCATTTAGGAATTACAAGTAATTGTGAATCAGTCTCACCAGCTTTGGTGTAAATGAAAATGACAACAGCTGCAATAGAGAGGCAAAAGCAAGACAACCCCCACAAAACATGATGTGGGTGTAATAGACACTACTGAGTCACATTATGAGTTGCTGTGATAAAATTCACGCAAGTTGGATCAGCCTGTCATTGCAATTCTTTACTTTTTCGGTGTGATTTTGAATCCAGCCCTCAATGGGTTATTGATTTTGGTTTTCATTGACTGTTATGTCATTTTGGTCCCAATAAGTTATACAATGTACAGGTGCATCTCAATAAATTAGAATATCATTGAAAAGTTTATTTATGTCAGTAATTTAATTCAAAAAGTGGAAATAACACATTATATAGACCCATTACACACAAAATGAAACATTTCATGTCTTAATTTATTTAATTTCTTCTAATTCTAATGATTATGGCTTACATTTAATGAAGACCTAAAATTCAGTGTCTCAAAAAATGTTAATATTACAAAAGACCAATTTTAAAAAGTATGTTTAATATGGAAATGTTGGCCTCTGAAAAGTATGTCTTGGTATTGGAGCTATTTGACTTGAACTACTGGAAATTGACTTTTCCATCATATTCTTATTCATTGAGATGCACCTGTACATCAGTAGAGATTCTCACCTTAAATAATTTGTTTGTCAAGATCTAATGTGTGATTAAAGTGTTCCCTTAATATTATTGAGCAGTGTAAATTTTGTTGTTTTTGCTGCAGTCAGTTGCAGACCCTGATCCAGACCACAAGACAAAACTTATGTCTCAAAATAGTCGTTCTATATATTGCAGGTGTTGTTCTGTATTCATAAGTGTTGCTGTTTTTTGTTGTTGTTTTTTTACCTCTTCAGACTTTCTTCCCCATGCATCTTGGAAGAAGTGATGTTTCCACTGCCAGAAATCCCTGCTCTGCTTCCGCTTCAAAGACATACAAAAGGGAAAATTTAGTATCTACAATAATTAACATCATTAGGAGGCATACTATTATAGCCATGTTTTTTAACATAAGTAGCTTTTTTAAATTAAATCTTAATCCCCAGTTTATTGCTACTTAATTCCATGCCATGTTGGGCGCCGGAATTAAACCTGATCTTATTTTTTAATTCCTTATTACAGTGTTCTTAGTATATTTTGCCAGTTAAGATCTGATATGAAATTACAAATGGAAGCTTATCTACTTGTAAAAATGAAGTCAGGCTGTAAAAAGTAAAAGGAAGAACAGTTTAATGAGTTTCATGAGCAAGATCATAAAAATATTACTTTCCTACAAAACTCTAAATGACTATATTCTATATTGTTGGTCTTTTTGTGCAGCTTTCTCTTTTATGCTCTTGAACCACAGTTGGCTTTTCTTCAGACGTCTTTTTCTGTAATGCATGTAAATGTAGCTTTCAGAGGAAAATTAATTAGGAATCAGCTCTTTGCCTTCAAAGTCTCCAACGTCTCTGCACTGCACTTTCTGTTGCTTACAAACATACACACACACACTCACAATCCTCCATGCCCGCTGGGCTGTGTGGACTTTATCGTGCCTATACACCAACTCAACGTTGGCGTCGTCTCTGCACTCAAACCCGCAGGCTTTGAATATGAATACATAAACCATTTTATAGAATATTAATCATCCTTCACCACTGAATGAATTGCAGGCAATTGCATTTTCTCCGTGTCCGCCCTGGGGGTTACAATAGGAATATGAAAGTGTTACCACCTCTGTCAAACTTAAATGGAGTAGTTATGTGTGTGCACATTCTTATTTGCATGTTTACGCTATCCGGGGGTGGGTTTCTTGATGAGACCCAAAGCAATGCTATCCTGCAACTTAAAACTTGCTGTGTACATTTTCAAGTATGCACACAACTGCTTGTGTAACCACTCAAATATAATGTACTTATTCAGCCTAGTAACACAACTAGGAGCTACTGCATAAATTAGATGTTGTATAAGAGAATAAATAAAATAAAGGTCATCTCATAAACCCTGAATTTATATCCTACTATGCTTTCTTTTTAAAATGTTGATGGTGAGATCCAGTTTTAGATTGTAAATTACAGAAACTACTTCTGCTGTCACCCTGCTGAACTCTACACCTCTGTGACACCATCAACACCCCCTCCAGTGACTGTACTTTACCCCTCCCCTTGGATTGCTACACACACCGCATTCATTCTATTTTATTGCATTGTGTTTATGTATTTTAGTTTTTTAGATTTTACCTCATTTCCTGCAAATGCGATAAATAAAGTTAAAACTAATCTAATCAGTGTTAGATTGTAAATACATTTACTACTTAAGTACAAATGCAAGGTACTTGAATTTTAATTTAGTATTTTCCTTTAAAATAAACTTTAAACTCTACTACATCTCAGAGGAAAATATTGTATTTTCAAGGTTCAAGGTTTCTTTATTATCCCAGAGGGGCAATTCACTGTGCAAACGCATGATGCATCATAATCAGTAAATACACAAGCAAACAAACCATCATTGACAATAGACAAAATACTCCACTACATCCATCTTCAAGAGTGGCCACTGGGAAAGTCTCGGGCCACGCCCTCTCAAATATCCACTCACTCTGCGTGTCTCCACTACAAAAAGGCCCCAGAGGGATTTTTGAGACTTCGGAGTTGACGTATGATTTTCGATCGTTGCGTAATTGCTTCGTGACAGTTTCGACCGTGATCCATGCCGTCACATACGTGACAGATTAAACACGGGAGACGCAACTGTGGCCGCAATCGATAACTGTGCACAACTTCAGCAGCTAATCATAAACAAAGCAGCATGGCTAATTATGCACAGCCACTCTGCTGATCATGAGAACATAGTGATCATGAATTAATCAGCACAGAGTGTCTGTGCTTGTTGTAAACAAACAGAGATCGCTAAAGTGAACACCTCCTGCAACAGCAGCACATACACACTGTACTGCTACAGAGCTATCTGTTAGCCTATTAGCAATTTGCAGACTGGACGCTAAGTCGTTAACATCCCCTCCGGCTCTGTGACTGCTCTGGGACTGTGCCACTTCTGTGCCAAGAAGAGTAAGAAGAGTCTCCAAAAGTCTCCAATAACACCAGAAAAAGCAGCTGTATTTGTCGCCAGTAGTTTTTTTTTTTAAAAAGTCGCTAAGGGAGTCTGAAAAGTTGCTAAATATAGCAATAAAATTGCTAAGTGGGCAACACTGCCTGGCCGGCTTCTTCAAATGGCGTGTGTTGTTGTGGCTTCGAGTACTATGTCAAATCCTGCTTACCGTTCTATCCAATCAGCAACCAGGCTTTTTTCAGGGGAGAAAAACGGTCCTGCTCTTCAACAAGGACAAAAAAAGTCTGGTCAAAAGACTAGCTCTGAAAGGCTCATATTCAAATTAGAGGCGTTTCGGTGAGTGAGACCCGCCTCATTCCAGTTATTGGGCAGTAGTGGAAACACCCTTATAGTGAGATTTCAACTTCCAGTACATTTTGATGATATGCACCTTTTCTGAAATAAAGTTTTCAATGCAAGGCATTTTCTTCGAAAGTAGGTAATATTTTCACTTCTGAGATTCTGAATCAATTAAAGGATATATTAAAGGACATAATTAATCAAGGCAGTCAGACACAGACACAATTACGTGAAAATGGTAAATGGCCTTTATTTGTATAGGCGATTTTCTAGTCTTTGTGACCACTCAAAGCCCTTTTACACCACAGACATCACTCATTCACACACACATTCAAACTGGTGGCCAAGGCTACCCCACGTGGTGCCACCTGCCACCATCAGGAATCCATTTACACACCAATGAACCAGGCAGCATCGGGAGTAATATCTTATATCCTAAGGATATTTCAACACTTAGGCTGCCATGGTCAGGGATCGAACCACCAACCTTCCGGTTAGTGGGCGACTGCTCTTGCAACTATCATTTCTGTAGCTTGTAAATAAGTGGAACATTAAACCTGATCTTATTTTTTAATTCCTTATTACAGTGTTCTTAGTATATTTTGCCAGTTATGATCTGATATAAAATTACAAATTGAAGCTTATCTACTTGAAAAAGTAGTAGGCTGTAAAAAGTAAAAGGAAGAACAGTTTAATAAGTTTTATGAGCAAGATCATATAAATATTACTTTCCTACAAAATCTAAACGACTATATTTTTATATTGTTGGTCTTTTCATGCAGCTTACCCTTTTATGCTCTTGAACCACAGTTGGCTTTTCTTCAGACGCCTATTTTTGTAATGCACTCATGAAAACTCAATTAAAGTTTTTTTAATACAGTACTGTTGTCCGCAGACTTTCAATCACTATCAAGTCAACCGCTCAGTGTCTGAGCTTCAACTAAATCCTTCTCCATAACAGAAAATGCTGCCTGATCTGTTTGTCCACCTGTGTGTGCATGTGTGTCTGCTGTAACCCAAGTGAGGGACCCATCTGTGTGTGTCCAATGAAGCCTGAGCCATTAACATCTCTACTGATGGCCCCCGACAGAGGCCAAGAGCAGGCCTTCCCCTGAGACTCTCAGTCCCAGACGTTCTCTTTCTCAGGCACACACAAGATACCAATCTGATTGATCTACTGAGCAGCATACTGATCCCAAAACATCTCTCCCTTTCCGTCAAACTCCAACATCTTGTCTCTCACTCATCTCTCCGTCCAACTGATCATCCCCCCTCTCATCCATCTCTCCTCACGCACACTTCCCCTCCCTCCCCCTCTGTCTCTCTCCCTTTGAGACTACCTCTCTTGCCCATAATGGGGGGTAATTATGGCATTAAAGCCACAATGACTGTGCAGTGGGGGCTGAGGAACCGTGACACACGCTCACGCACCACGGCCAAGTGTTGCCATCGATACAGACTTCTGCGACTCCACAGGAGGGCATTAAGAAGGAGAGAAGTGGAGACAAGAAGAAAGGAAAAGGAGGGATGGAGGAGGCAAAATAATAAGAGCGATTGGGAAGAAAGAGAGCAGAAGGTGGCTGTCAGAGGTGTGGAGAGTTAATTAGTGTAAAACGGAGACGAAGGACAGGAAAGGAGATGCTGGCTGCTCAGATGTTTTAATGGCGGAGAGAGTTGGAAGACAGAAGGGATAATGTGAGTACAGCCGGGATCAAAAGACAGAGACAGAGTAAAGGGAAAGACATGGAGAGACTGATGTGTTTCGGTGCAGTGAATCGACCCGGGGCAAGAGATGGAGAGAGGAAAAGAGGAAAGCAAACGGCCGAAAGAGAAGGTTTCTGTCAATAAACCCAAAAGTGAGCACTTGCAAGCCGCTGGGCTCCCTCTGGCCGCCTTTGCAGTTCATCTTGCTCGGCCTGCTGGGCAGGGCAGGCCGCTTGGCATGATGAGATTTAATGCAGCTCTGTTTTGGGCTGCCAATAGCAAGGCTGTTTATCATGCTGCTGTGGCAGAGCAGGAGGAGACAGCCACGTGTGGAGGGCAGGAGAAGAAGTCTCACTTACATTAATTTCTAGCTGATTCACCCACATGGACAGGGGCCATGCTTTGTCTTTTAATTTGTGATCTTAAGGAAAAAAAATGAAACTGTAATTCAAGGAGTGGACAATGACATTAAAGATTAAATAGCCATATTAAGTGTTCAACAGATTTTGTCACACCTCATTGCGTCCTTATGAGTGAATTACTTCTGCTGCCCAGCTTGCCTGTTCAAATCAATATCAGTTTTTGTAATCAATTGGCAGCAGATGGTTTTTCCCATAAATGGGATTCGACTGAAACTCGAGTGGCCGGCTACACAGCACTTGAACAGAGTGCATTAGGGGCCCCCGGCCCACAACAATAACATCAATTAGTGTGTATGTTGGGGAGTGTGTTTGTGCGTGCCCCCCTTATAATGGATGCTGTTGATGGATCATGTGATTGCTCCAAAATAGTCCAAAACAATCCTGTGTATTCACGGCCATCAGTCCATTATGACTCAGCTTTAAACGCTGAACAGAACTCTGATGTCATCAACAAGGGCCACGATGACCTGGTGGTCATTCGTCATCGCTGTCGGGACACGAGGGAGGGTGACCGAGCACTTGACCGCTGGCAGAGAGGAACAGAGATGCTCTGTGATCATAATGTGTCATCATAAGGCACACAAGCATGAAACTGAATCTTTTCTTTATTGACCTGTTTTTTTCAGGAAGTGAGTCAGCTTTGTGTAATTCTGTACAGCGCTGAATAAAAAGAAATCATGCTGAAGGCCGAAGCTTCTAAGTACTTTGAGTTACAAAGAACACAGGGCAAAAATGTCCTCAAAGCTTTTTTTTAAATTCACGTTTTTAATCTATGCTAAATTATTATAAGATTTCCAGTTCATACAAGGTCTCACTGAAATATTTATTATCAGCCATGGAAAGCGTTTCAGTAAAATGATGGTGTGCTGTAATCCTCCCTCCAAAAATAAATGATAAATTCTACCTATATTGCTAAAATGATTTGTGTTATTTTTATTTAGAATAAAAAGACACAACCCGAATTGCTCTTATACAGTATAACAATATAATAATAAGACACAGAGCAGGAACAATCACAAGACATTCTCAGATACACAAAAAATAAAAGGTGAAAGGAGTTAAAAAGGAAAAAGTGAAGAAGTAAAAAGGAGTGGTGAGATAGAAAGCATTACAGTCTTTAAGTCTATAAAAGTGGGTTTTAAGAAGTGATTTAAAAGAAGTTACTGACTCTGCGCGTCTCATCTCCTCAGGTTCCAAAGTAGGGACGATCTGGTGGAGAAGACCTAAAAAAACTTTAAAAATGGTCAGTAAAATCTTAAAATTAGTCCTTAAAGAAACAGGGAGCCAGTGTAAAGAAGCTAAAATAGGGGTGATGTGATGTTGTCTGTTAAAACCAGTAAGAAGCCGATTTAAGAGCTGATAACTAGCCATTTTCCATGGTTTTCTTGATAATGATTTTGGTTATAATCAAGAAAAACCATGGAAAATGTCCAGATATCATCTCTTAAATTAAACTCTAATGAGCTATTTTTGTTGTTATCATTATATCTGTCCAAACAAATGTAAATTTAGTTGTACCAGGCATTAAAATGAACAAGAAAATGAAGAAAACAATGGTGGTCTAATCATTTTTTCCATATGTAGACACACAACCAGCCGTGCTTTTGTTGCAGCATTTCACTGTTTTGCACTACTTTGTTTTCTGTGATGGTGCCATGACCATGTCATCTGATTGATGGACTGGTTTTCATGTCATTTTTTGTCTTGTTTTTGTTCCTGTTTGGTGTCGCGACCCGCCAAAAAATGATTCATCTTCCTCTGTGAACTTGTGTGAGGTTGAATGACAATGAAGTTTAACTGAATGATTTCCCTCCGTCAGCAACTGTTGCTTTGCTTCATCACATAATCTTTCATTCTTCTACCTCTGCTGCCCCTCTCCCTCACTTCCTCCCCCTCCACCTCCACCTCTCCTGCCCATCTCTTGTCTGAATGTACGCTCCAAAAAAAAAAAAAAGTCAACTCTTGCTCATCTGCATGCAGAGCGCCTTGGTTCCAGCTGTGAACAGAGGATTGAAATGGAAATGGGAAGGGGGGAAAGAGCAGATTACGCTCCTCAAACGGCATGCACTGCCTCCTGGCTGGCCCACCAGCTGAGTAGAGAGAGTGAAAAAGGAACATGGGTGGGTGGGTGTATGATGGTGGCTAAGAGGGAAAATGTAGGAAACAGAGTTAGACAGCAACAAAGTGAGGAACGTAAGAGTAAATGCAAGGGGAAAAGGAAAAAGAATAAAGTCGGTAAAGTAATTTTGGGCAAAAGCCGAAGATGGAAAGGTCGAACAAAGTGGAATAATCTATTCAGGAGGGTGGCAAAATGGTGGAAAACTAGATCAAGAGCGCCTCAAAGACACCACGTGTTCTCGCTGAGACACAAAGATCCCTCGCCACACACAAGCCCTAATAGACCAGACGAGATTCATGTGAATAAACTCAGGCCGACCTCTGAGATAGGCAGACCTTGAACTTTGAGTAGGTTTGGAAAAGCAGACAGACAGCGGCTGAAAGAGATGATCACCTGTGTGTGTAACACTGTACACTGTGCTACAATGGCACAGAGATATGCCATACTTCTGATAAGCAGGCAAGCTTGTCTGAATGATATTGGAAGCTAAAGGACACTTGCTGCATTGTGCTGAGAAATAAGAGTGCAGTAAGAGAGAGAGGGCTTCCTTCACCTGTGAAAAGATATAAAATGGCATGACAGGGAGAGGAGAAATTGATTTTAAATTCTCAATTGTTCTGAATTTTATTTAAATCTCAGTCACAGGATGGATTGTCTTTACATTACAATCAAAATATTGAAATGAACTTCAGCTTTACACACTTTCCAAATGTCAGGGGGCTGCCAGTTTGGTACATTGCTATTCATGAGATTTCTGTGTCCTGATGCTACAGCAGAGTGGTGGGCACTGACCTCAGCTGGAACAGCCAGATGGGAGAAAGAGGAAGAGAGAGAGAGAGAGAGAGGGGTAGGAGGAGGAGGAGGGGGAAAACTGTGTAATGGAAAATGAAAAAATGAAATAATGAGAAGGGAAAATGAGACGGAGAGAAACCAGGAGAACAATTTCTCTATCAGGACCCAGAGAGGCATGACCCTGTGATTTGCTGCCTGCCCGTATTCAGCAGGCCCGCAGGCTAGTGCATAATGTTAGCCTAATGTTGTACCAAACCTCTGCCACAGCAGGACCCGGTCGTCAAATTAAATGCTCTCTCAGAAGATGGGTCCCTGTGGTGTGCCTGAATTTTCCATGGAGGAACGGTACGATTTCCATGACTGTTGTCAGCGGTCAAACGCAGCGTTTGGTCTCAGCTTCTCTCTCACCCTGGAGTCATGGATCCAACAGGTCTCAAACGGCACCGAATCACAGCTCGCATACCGGCACAAATGCAAAATAATGTATCCGGTGTCATTATGTGAAATTGCAAAAATTTATATTTATTTTTCGTGAAATGTGCAAAATCTGCATTTGCACTGGTAAGAAAAAAACACACCATTTATTCCTGGCAGAAGAAGACGTTCTCAGGAGATGTTTTGACGGAGAAATGTGGGTAAAGAGGAAGCTTTGAAAGCAGTTCAGCAGCTAATAAGATTTTGGCTAACACAACCTCCTCTCTCCGTCACACTGTTTTTGCACGCACACTTAAACACAGCCACACAGCCACACACACACACACACACACACACACACACACACAGCATGTATGCATGCACAAGGAAGACAGTAGCCCATTGACAACAGTGAAGGATTTTCAAGTTTATCTCTTTGGGGAGGTGAGATACAAAAACAAAAGCCCTTTGACAGACTGAAGGTTTCCTGAGTCCAAGGGCATCTTTTTTTTAGTTTATTTATTTAAATAATTGTGTGCTTGAAATGAGTGACAAAGGAAAGAAATGCAGAGAAGAGGGGAAATCTACGGAAGAGGCTTAGGGCCAGGAAGGAGAAAAAAATAATGAGGAATTTTTATTTTTTCATAATGCAGTTCGAGAAAAAAGTCTAAATGACGAGGATAAAGTTGAAACAAGATTTTGAGAAAAAAAAGTTGATATGACGAGAATATCCTCAACTTTTAGTGTTTGGTAAAGTTGGAAAGATTCACAGATTGGTTGTCCACATGTCAATAAGTCATCAGAGAAACCATGTTTTCAGAGAACTGTCTATCTAACATTTAGGTGGACTCAAGCTACAACCTGATTTTCATCAATGTCATAAAATGAGCAATAACCACAATATTTAAGGGTGTAGTTGTACTAAAATCCCCCTACACATAAAGGAGCTATTCTTGGTAGTAGCTACTACAACTATTGTTTCAGTAAAATCTGCTTCTATGTAATTTATGTAATTTTTTTAAACATATATTAGAGATATTAAATAAAATCAGGTTGTAGCTTGCAGCCTACCTTACTTACAAACTCAAAAAGTTGACTTTATTCTCTACATTTAGACTTTTTTCTGGACATTGTATTTAAACTTTATTCTCATTGTTTGGGCTTTTTTCTCGAAATGCATAATGATTTTTTTTCCTCCTCTCATTTTTTTCCTCCTACCTGGCCCTAATCCTCTGTAAAAATCAGTAAGTGTGATGCTACAGCATAGTACAGCAAGATATGCATGTTTAAAATGAAAAGAGACAAGAAGACAAGACAGGAGAAGTAGTAAGACGGCGAGGAGGTTGAGAGAAAATAAGGGACATGGTGGAATTTGTCAAGAGGGAGGAGAGAGGACGCTAGATTGAGCTGTGGAGGTCACTGTGTGGACGAGACAAGTATAGCCCACAACAGCAGCCTGAAATGAGTTCCGTAACCTTTGCAACCCTGCACCGCAAACACACTTGCACACTCACATGTGTACACATACAAACACGGCTCACCTGAGCGTCGTGAATGACAGTCCAGCAAATAGCACATGTACAGTAACTACAGCCAATCTTGTACAATGTGGTGGCACACTGCTGAATCTGTGCAGCTCTACAGCTTCATCTAGTTACTCGCTAAAATTCAATTTAAAAACATGTTAGAAAGTCACAAGGTAATTACACTGAAGCCACACACACACACAAACACATGATGCACGTGAGGAGTCGCTGTACGTTGGCTATCTAAATCGTGGAATGTGGAAATATTATGAAAAAGAAAGTCCAAGAGGGCAAAGACACAGTCAGCTCCCAAGGATATGAATGAAGTCAAACAGGACTTTCTAATTTACTTGACCTACTGTCTTACTTGTGTGTACACAGTTTTCATGTGCAATGACACATTATTAGATACATTTGGATGCAGTAGGTTTGTTTTGTTTTTTACTTTATATAAAGTGATTTGTTTATTCTGGCTAAATTGCTGGAAATGGTGGAAACAGTAGTCAGATCATTTATTTCTGTAAAAGTAGCAATAGTATATAGTATATAAAAAACTTCCCAGCAAGTAAAATTTCTAAAGTTTTTAAAGTACAAATGATTAAATATCAGGAGTTAAAGTGCTCATTAGACAGCAGATTAGCTCCTCTTAGAGTCTTGTTATTGGATATCTGAAATCCAGTGCTGTGCCTGAAGCATCTTATGTACAACCCCATTTCTCAAAAAGTTGGGAAATTGCACAAAAACACATACAAAATGCATCAAAGTCAGATAATAATGTTTATATATTTTTCCAAGTTTCCTAGTTTGAGCATTAGATATCTTGTCTTTGTACTGTGTTCAATTACATTTTTCACAACTTTTTTGTATTTAGGGCTGTAGTGGGTCAAGATAAAAAAAATACTTTACAATTGTTGGTTGATGACACTTTACTTGTGGTGCTCAAAGCCCCATGAAATACATTTGAAAACTTCAAGAGTAATGAGATAACTCACAGACCTTGTTTTGAACAGTTTCATGTAGTACTTATACTAAAAAGAAAGTACTTCCTCCTTAAACTGCTTACAATAAAGTCTGTAGATTATCTTGATTTTAAATGTTGTTTTATGGGCACTTTCAGCACCACAAGCCAAGTAACAAGAAAAGGCACACACTCTACAGCCGACTGCTTGTTTACAACCCGTTTCATCATCAGACACGTCTTCTGGTCTCACTGGACTTAGGTGGGTACAATATTTATCATATCTGATAGAAATTAGAGCCAAACACGACAAAAACAACTTATAAAACTATTATTAAAACATTTCCAACATTTGGAGCAAATTTGTCCGCCACGGCAATTAATCACAGCTTCTTATAATTCACTTAAAAAGAAAGATGTCCTGTGAGTTATTAACATGCACTGATCCACTCTGAATACACAATTCCCAAATACCCTTCGGAGACATTTCTTAATCACATTTTACTAATGATACTGGCAAATCTACTCAGTGCTTTTGCTTGCTTTCCGTGTATTGCTCTTAATGCATTCATGATTTTTCTGCATCTTTTTTTTTTTAATTAAATATTTAAAAAAATCTCCATTGGCTTCCATGTTTGATATGACTTAAAGAGGTGCAGGGATTTGTAGAAAGCAGCATTGGGCCTTTTTATTCGAGGCAAAGCATGACACAAAGGCAACGCAAGAGGCTCAGGGCTTTAAACACTGATAACGAATAGAAGGGGTGAGAGGGTAGTAATGGTACCAAGGGATAAAGGATAAAGGGTAATAGGGGAAATAAGATAGCAGGAAGAGAAGGAACACAGGCATACAACAGGAAGGGTGAAAGAGAAAGATCATTAGAGAGATGAAGATAGATTCTGAGGGATTGTTGAGATTGGAGGAGGAAGTGTGAGGAGAAAGCGCCATGGAAGGAATGATGGTGAGAAAAAGTTTTTTTTTTTTAACTGAAGCTTCTCTTAAGTCTCCAAAGCTTTACTTCATCAGCATGCTAACATCCTTGCAGTGATCACGCTTGCACCAATTAGCATTAAAGACAAAGTACAGCTGAGGCTGATGGTAATGTCCCAAGTATGCAGATATTTTACTAGTATTTGACACAGACTTCACAGAGAAGACTTCAGCGTCGCACTCATCACCATCTTGTTTTCCGAATCGGGGGAGCCGACCATATTTAGACTGTGGAGGAGCAACTACACGCTGCTAATTCATGTTAGCATTAACTGGGATGTTCATTTTGGCTAGCAAAAAAACTAAATCAAAATGTATTTTACTTACCTAAAAACTGACCAGCGACTCCTTGGAGTGTCTGTTAGTCCAACCAAAAGCCGAACAAGAGATTATTTATGAACAAAATGTTGAAATAAACTGTCATTAAGTGAAAATACAGTGAAAGGGTCAAAGTTATGAGACCAAACCGGTAAACGTCCTTTTTTATATCTATATAACATTATATATAACTTTATCGACATGTTGCCGTGGATATGCATTGTTCTGCTTCGCCTTGTTAGTGACCTGTCAATCAAAGGTAGCCACACCCCAAATCATATGATTCTTTATCTTCTATTTTCTCTAAATGGGGCCATTTTTTTCACTATTAACATCAAATTGTCTTTAAGATTTGAGGTAATCTGGGGTTTTGGGGTTTGATCTGAGGTAATAAATCAAGTGAGAACTTTTCTCATTTTGTATTGAAATGGATGGACCCAAATGCTTCTGCAGCCGCCCTCAGCACCCCCTGCTTGAATTTTCAGTAGAATGCAGCTTAAGACACTTCCTGGTTTGCCTCCCTGCTCAAACTCGGAGGTTGCCGCTTGATTTGACACAATGGAATTTTAAGAGTGCTAGATGAAAATTCAGGAGGTCAAATTAAGTAAAATGTTTCCTCTGGGGACCATGAATGTACAATGTTAACCTCATATTTGTCCGAATTTCAAAGGATCACAAAAGTCAGCCATTATCATTCTGCTATAAGGGGGAAATGCTTCAGTTTGCAATTCTTTACACCACTCTCAATCATCTTTAGTGGTGCTACGCCCTGGATGCATTGACGGTGACCCTGCAAAATAGATAGAAATAGAAAGCCCAGACAGCTAAGGGAAGAGACAATGCCAAGTGAGAGATGCAACCAATCTGTATGCTTATTCCAACAGTCTACATCCACTGAGTCAGACGACCTACTGCTTCAACACTCACACTTTCATTCACCCATATTTACGCAACACCACTGAGTCCTTCCATATCTGGAAACCCATTATTATTTTCAGAATGAAATACAGGGTTTTGAAATTTGTACCTGAACCAAGTTCGTAACAAATGGGGGCTTATACAGGATCTTTTGTGTGCCTTAGGACAATTTCTCAGTCAGTTTCTTCAGCAGTTGGATATTTTACTTCATTAGTAGGTATGCACAGTGGGGAGAAAATACTTTTCTGTGTTTTCAGTGTCATCAGTCAGTATTTTGGCTTATTAACTGCCATTTGCAAACATTGTTATTCTGTGATTTTCATTTTAAAAGATAAAAAAGGTCTATTGTCTTCTCCACACCATAGGACTGGCTAATTGATTGTGCATCATTGTGTGATTATTGTGTTCCATGTCTGCTGTGTTTCAAATGACTCAGTAGGATTCGTCCTCTGGGGACCATTAATTTCTGTAAAAAAAATTCATGGCATTTTATCTAACAGTTGTTGAAATATTTCAGCCTAGTCCAAAGTGGTGGACCAAACTGCACTGCCATCCCTAGAGGCATGAGCGGCATGGCTTAAAAATGCATTGAGTCTGGGAAAATAATGACTGGTGTATTTGTCAAGTCTGCCAAAGTGAAATGACATCCCACTGCTACAATTTGGACAAAAATATTTTAAGTTAAAAGGGGCAAAATGCAGCACACACTAGTATTTTTTTGTAGATTGGGAGCTTTAGTTCATCTTCCAACACCACCCTTCACCACAGTTTGGAGTTATCCTTGAATCTCTTTCCAGCAGCTTGTCAGTGCCCTGAGCCTGCTTTCCAGTCAAGTGCTTGTGTTTACAGTAAATCCAATACGACATGAAACTCCGCAAAAGACCATGAAGTGCAAGGTTAGCTCATCTAATCACTGGAAATGGAGCATGCTGAAGAGGATCTGAACTATCTTCTCATGCATGCACTAAACCTTGGAAAGATTTCCACAGAGTAGTGCAACAGAGGAACGAGGCCTGTCAGGGCTGTGGGTGATTGGAAATGTGTTTTCTTAGATATTGAGACTGGTAAGTGAGTTGAGGCTGCTCTGCGGGTTGCCTTCACACAAGGCTTGGTCACTTTGGGACACCTCTGCTTGGCATTTCTTTGGAGATTTCTCCTCCCTCCCACAGGCACGTAGACAGATAGGGGTAGACTGGGAGAGAGATAGAGGAATGATGAAGCGCAGAGCTACGAGCACACACTTCCTCCTATCTCAGTCTGTCACTGTGTCAACTATCTCCACAGCCACTGGGTGTCAAACTGGTGTCTAGCTGTCTCCCTCTGTCACTCTTTTGTTCTGTGCTGAAGAAAGTGCAGGGACATAGCATCAAAGTATGGAAGACTTGAAAGCTCTGATCTGAATGTGCGTGCACACAAGCACAGCCACATCATAGAAGGCATATAGCCTCCACACACACACATACAGAAGACACACTGTGCAATTCAGTCAGTTCGGCTGGCTTTGTAGACAGCATCTGTTCTGCACCCTGTCATCCTCCCTTTGCACCCCACCCTCTGTGACAGGTGGAGGGGATTCAGACCCACAAGCTATGGAGAAACACACGCACACACACACACACACACACACACACACACAGCCCACAGAGACCCAAAAGTCACTGACACATGGTTTCGCCGACACACACACACACACACACACACACACACACACACACACACACACACTCATACATACACACCTGCTGTGGGGTAGTGCTAGTGCCCTGTGGTGCCAGGCAGGCTGAGCGGCACGTTGCATGTTTACACCACCTGCTCTCAGGCCAAACAGAGGATGAGGGATTATCGCTGACAGCACACATGAGGAACAGCAACACACATACAGTGGACAGATGTATAGAAAACTCTGTAAACCAGTGCTGTTCAACTGCATTTTTCAGGGGGCCACGTTTTCAGAAAGCCAAGGACCCGGGGGCCGGACCATTCCCTGAGCTGTTATTCCTATTATGTATCTAAGCCTGAAGCAATGTTCTGCCATATTCATAAAACTTTTATTTTGCTTCATGGGATGGTAAAATAGTAATCACCTACTGAATACATCAAATACTGTTTTTTTTTCTCTCTCTCTTTGCAACAAAGGCTGTTACATCCCCAGAAACACTTATTTGAAAGATTATGTCTGTCTTTCTGTATAATTTGGTCAATTCTGACATCTCTACCTGGAGTAGACATTGTTTTCTTTCAAGCAATTCACAGAAGAAAGCAAACAGATTATCAGAATTGAGTGATTGGCTGAACTTGATAATGGATTATCAAATCAATTAGTTACAGTAGCTGAAAGTTTTGAGCATTTTGACAACAAAAGCTGTTTATCAAACAGACTCAATACCACAGCTTGACTCGTATACAAAGAACATATTCTAAGTACTTTCATTTGGCCACCAAGAGGTCACCACCCATTAATTAAAGTTGTCATGAATGATCCATAAAACAGTCACAAATAGTGGCTTGCCTACACACCAAGCGGCAACCTCCAGGTCTGAGCAGTGACGCAAACCAGGAAGTGCCTAAAGCTGCATTCTACCAAAAAAATCCAGCAGGGGGTGCTGACGGCGGCTGCAAAAAAATTTCAATACAAAATGAGAATGCGACTTCACTCAGTCAGGTTGTTGTTGTGGTCAGATCCCTCTCGCACCTCCACAGTCCAAATATGGTCTGCTCCCCGTTTCCAGAAACGAGATGGCGACGTAAGATGGTGATGAGTGCAACACTGAAGTCAATGCCTCATTGTATTATCAATGGCAAACCATGTCTATGTGTTTCCCATACTAAAAATATTATCTGTTTTTGGAAATGTATAAATATCCGTAAATGGTGGCAAGATATTTTTAGATATATCTTGGAAAATTATGTTTGTAATTTTGATCTTATACTGTAAATGTGTTTTATTTTCTAAAGTTCAAAATA
Source organism: Centropristis striata (assembly GCF_030273125.1). Classification (NCBI taxonomy): domain Eukaryota; kingdom Metazoa; phylum Chordata; class Actinopteri; order Perciformes; family Serranidae; genus Centropristis; species Centropristis striata. Next base: position 8,317,493 of record NC_081524.1, on the reverse strand, counting down.
GTCTATGAAAAAGTATTTTCTAATCAATCTTTTTTATATTTCTACTAACGTTTATATTCATATTCATATATATACATTTACATTAGTGCCCTTACAGTCTAAAATAAATGAACATGAGAAAAATATATTTAACCATTTTCTAGTTACACAATCTTGCTTTTACATATTCAAATATTCAGTCAAAAAAAAAAAGAAGTTCCATTTGTTGTACAAGGACCTGCAGCAAGCCTTAACCTGAACTTAGCTTGTAGTAATATTACTTAAACTCTTTAAATATTGAATCAAACACACAGAGCAATATAGTTATAATTAAGCGCATTTATTTAATTATTATATTTGCCAATTAAACCAAATTAGGTTGCGGGAAGAAACCGGAGCACCCGGAGTAAACCCACACAGACATGGGAAGAACAGAAGCGTTAACCTCTGAGCCCCCATGCTGTCTATCATGGTAAATCAACCTCAAAACATCTGGATAGGGCAGGGTCGTGGGGGCAGCAGGCTAAGCAAAATATCCCAGATTTCCCTTCGGACACTTGTATCTGTGATCTCATTCTTTCGGTCACTACGCACAGCTCATGACCATAGGCGAGGGTTGGAACATAGACGAACTGGTGAATTCAGAGCTTAGCCTTCAAGCTCAGCTCTTTCTTCACCGGACAGTCCGGTATAGCACCTGTGTCACTGTTGATGCCGACCCGAACCTTCCGCATCTCACCATTCTACCCTCACCCGTGAATAAGACCCCAAGATACATGAGCTCCTTCCCCCTGGGGCAGCGACTCACTCGCAAACCAGAGAGGGCGGTCCACTGTCTTCCGGTAGAGAACTATGGCCTCAGACTTGGAGGTGCTGACTCTCTTCCCAACCGCTACACATTCAGCTGCAAACCACCCCAATTTAAACTGGAGGTCCCAGTTTGATGAAGCCATAAGAATCACATTATCTGCCAAGAGCAGAATGCAATTCTGTGGTAACCAAACTGAACACCATCCTCCCCCCGGCTGCTCCTTTAGATCCCATCTATGGGACAATAAACAGAATCGGACACAAGGGACAGCCATGGTAGAGGCCAACACCCATTGAGAACAAGTTTGACGTGCTGAGTATGAGGACACAACTCTGACTTTGGTTATATTCAGGAACGGATAGCTCATAAAAACAAGCTAGGTACCCCATATACTCCCGCAGTACCCTCCCACAGGACTACCCAAAGGACACGGTCGTAATCTTTCTCCAAGTCCACAAATCACATGTAGACTGGTTGGGCAAACTCCCATGACCCCTCCAGCAGCCTTGCGAGGGTAAAGAGCTGGTCCACTGTTCCACGGCCAGGACGGCGTCAACACTGTTTCTCCTGAATCTGAGGTTAGAGACAATCAGTTGGCCTCCTTTCTAGCACCTTGGAATAAACCTTTCCGGGGAGGCTGAGCGGTGTGATACCCCAATAATTGGAGCACATCCTCCGGTCCCCTTGTTTTGAGTATGGGAACCACCTCCCCAGTCTGTGACTCCAAAGGCACTGTCCCCAAACCCTCACAAGACATTGAAGAGGCATGTCAACCAAGACAGCCTAACAATGTCCAGAGCCTTCAGCATCTCAGGGCGAATCTCTTCCACTCTCTGGCGCCTTGCCGCCGGGGAGCTTTTGACAACCCCGGGGACCTCTGCCAGGGATATTGGTAAGTCTTCCCCCAAGTCACCAGACTCTGCCTCCTTCACAGAGGACGTGAGGGCTGGATTTAGGAGATCCTCAAAGTGCTCTTTCCACCATCACCCCAGGTCAGGTTATCAGGTCTCCTTCAGTGCTGATTACAGCCTGGACCAAGCCCTGCTTTCCTGCCCCAAGTCATCAAACGGTCTTCCAGAGCATCGTTAAGACCAACCAAAAGTCCTTCTCCATAGCCTCTCTGGATTTCTGCCATACCCAAGTTTTGCTTAGCAACTGTCACAGCCACAATTATGATGTACTATAAACATCCTACAGATGTATTAACACAGCCTATCCTTATGTTTTGAGATTGATTTACCCATCTACTTACTTACCTTGCCATGAACCCTGAAGCTATATAGGCACGTGTAATCGATGTTGCCCCAGTTGTTTTCGACTTCCAGCTTCACATATCTGAAAAATTCTTGATTCTGGTAACAAACAAGAGAGAGGAGAGGTTAGGACATTTAGGTTTGATCGCAAATACTGCCCTATCTATAATATAGTTAGTTTAACTGGCAGGAAAAAAAGTAATTTATGTTTTGGAATGTGACCAACATTAAAAAATGGACATTTATGAAAACTACAATGTCTCACTTATATCACACTTACAGGCAGGTTGAAGGTCTGGAATGCTGGGCCGTCATGATCATACACCAGTGTTCCTAAGTTGGTGCCTATTCCGTCCTCTGTCCTCATTCCCTAGAAAACAAAAACAGACAGAGGTGAGTTGAGGTTCTTGCTGTAAAGTATGTGAATAACAGACGTATGTAGAATATTTTTTTTGCATCATGACTGAAAGTATCTGACTTACGTGGATTGAAAATTGCCTCGGCGCACTTGCAATCAGTCCACTCACAGACTGGCTCTTGGTGATGTGGCCCAGTGTCACCTGTGTGATAATAACTGGATGAGAAAGGGAAATAAACAAATGTCCTGTTTCACCTGAAAAGGGCCAGCATTCTCCTGGACGTAGTGAAGAGTGTCCCTGAAATAAGAAAATATGTTTTAAACTCCACAGTTCATTAATTACAACTGTAATATTAATATTTCATGTCAAACAAAAAGAATATGGCAGTGCATGTCTTACCTGTATAACTCTTCTCTGTTGTTCTGACGGTCCACCACAGTAGGATTGAGATATATAATCCCAAATTCCATATCCTTGCCATGTATGTTCCCGATACATGTCGGAAGACAAATGGTCTAAAACACTTGCACCTGCATGCACATATATCAAGGACACACATATGTAGTTAGATATCAACCTCCAAAGAAGTTTCAAAATAAAGCTAATGAATGCATATTGATGAGACAGATGAAAAAGTCACTTACCCTGTGATTCTAAAGCGAAGTTAGACATTGTGTCCGCCACAGGGAAAGAAGTTTCCATTCGCTGTTCCTTTAGCTGCAGCTCATACTGGAGCTCGAGTATTTGTACTTGCATGTGCACTGCAAATAATACGATTCCTGAGGGACACAAAGTTTGAAATGTGAATTTTAATGACAAAAAAAACCTCAATAAACTTGAAGGACTAAAAATAGAACCAGCAGTTCCAGGTTTTGCTAGGACTGAAGTCACTTACCAGCCAAAAGGAGCAGCCATGAAAAGCTCATGCTACTTTGTGTTCCAGTGGTACGAGTGCAGTTGGTCTGAGTCTGAACTGTGCGACTGTGCTTAGACTCATCACTGTCTGTGGACTCGTGGTGAACTGGAACGTCCACATGATGCCGACGACGATACCTCCGCCGAAAGACCCTAAAACATAAAACAACAAGTTAGAGGACACTGAAACGTGTGATACATGTGTACAATTTATGCACACATTGGGCAAATGTGCAAACAAACAAACAGTACAGTAACTTACCTGCGTGGGCTTTCTTTGAAGGAAAGTGTTGGTAGTCCTTCCTCCGTGTAGTAGCCTGCTTCCTGCAGGCGACTACTTCTTCGAACCATTGCTAGAAAATGTGAAAAATACAGGAGGACACATTGTCAGTGTACATAAATACAATATTTTGTGTATAGACATATTTAACACCACAACTCTAAAAAGCTGAAGGCACACTTTACTTTATAATAGTGAAATAAATACAACCTGATGTAAAATCTTTGGTGACTAGTAATATCTTAATATGTTTAAATGTATCAATTTTTAACTGTGAAATATGCAGCTCTGCTGCTAACTTACACATAGTCTCTGTGATGTACGAGTTTATTTGGTTGAAATCCTCAATGATGGCAAGCCAAACAGATTAGTTTTCTCTAAATCAGAAGTGACAACTGATCACTACTGAACAAAGCAACTAACTGATTGTCTGAGATATATTTACTCCTAGATACACCAGTTAACAAGAATTCTAGAACCTTCCATCAGGATTCAAATTGTAATTCTAATGTGACATCACACATTCCAATTAGGAGGTTATCTCTCCCATGCAAATTAATTCATTATTATTTTTTAATATATTTTTTGATACATCAATAAAGTTTTAATCACGTGTAGTACGTGTCCCAATTTCCGAGTAATTTCCTACAAATTAACAGATTTTTGTAAAAAAAAATTTGCATGCATATTCAACATATACAGAGGTGATCTGTCTATCTGTCTATCTATCTATCTGTCTATATATATATATATATATATATATATATATATATATATATATATACATATATATATATACATATATATATATATATATATATATATACATATATATATATATACATATATATATATATATATACATATATATATATACATATATATATATATATATATATATATATACATATATATATATACATATATATATATACATATATATATATACATATATATATATATATATATATATATATATATATATATATATATATATATATATATATACATATATATATATATATATATATATATATATATATAAAGCTTGTAACAAAATCGACTCTCTTCGCTCACCGTGGCTTGGTTGAGAGCTAGTGGGAGTGGTGGGAAGTACATACATTGATGTATTTATTGTATTATCCACGGCAAATCATGCCTTTTGTGAATCCCATACTGAAAATACGTATAAATATCCGTAAACTGTGGCAAGATATTTTAGATATATCTTGAATAATTATACACACATACAGTCATGAAAAAAATATTATACCTACCTTGTTTTCTTCAATTTCTTGTTGACTGTAATGCCTGGTACAACCAAAGGTACATTTGTTTGGACAAATATAATAACAAAATATTCAAGATCATCAAGGGTATTATCAAGAAAACCATGGAAAGTGTCTAGATATAATCTCTTAAACTAAACTCTTTTGAGCTATTTTTGTTATCATTATATTTGTCCAAACAAATGTACGTTTAGTTGTACCATACATTAAAATGAGAAACAAATTAAAGAACACAATGGTCTAATGTTTTTTTCCATGACTGTACATGCATGAAGATATCTGACTGGGTACCTCTGATTTTTGACAAAAATGTACAGAAAAACAATAACACACATGTGGCCAGCAGTCCCGAAATTGAATAGGCCTGCTCTAAACTATCCAGGAAGTCAATGTCAAACGTATTCCTTCTTCCACGAAACAAAGCCATCCATCAGTTTTTACACTCCCGCTGGGACAGGTTAGTGTAAACGAGGCTTCTTGTAGCTGAGTTTTCTTACTTCCAGACTTGTAATGCAGGGGGCAGCAGCTCAGCGCTCCACTAAAACAACACTGACCTTTTGGCCTCGGACTAATTTCTATCAACACACTCACAGACCGGGGCTGACCCTCCCCACACAGCATCAACACACAATACAAGGCCTCTCCACGCATCTGCTGTGTTGGCTTAACCCCTGGCTTGTGCAAGAAGACTTCATAGGGTTCTTGAAGCTTTTGAAATGTAAAACTCAAAGCACTTTTCATGGTCCCTAAAGCAGAAACTTCCAAAATCTTGAAGCCTTTATCATCACATTGTCATTTAATCATATTTTATGTTTGCCAATTTTTAGAGTAAGGGACCAACTCTGGAATTATCCAGCTATGAACTGATCAATAGTGATAAGTGAATTTTTAAATGGTGTCAAAGAACAACTAACATTTCAAAAAACAGTTTACATGCTTGCATAGAGCATGAGTGATTGTGTAGATCATGGGTCTCAAAATCACAGCCCTCGTGACGCTATTTTGTGGCCCTCACCTTGATATGAAAGTTTAATGTGAGTTTTATATGAATGGCACCTTACCATGTTGTGTGTGGAAGGTCCCTTTAATTACTTTTTTTGGTAATTTTGTGTCTTTTTTTTAAATCATTTTGTGTAATTTTTTAGTAAGTCTGTGTCTATTAGGTAATTTTTTGTCTATTTTTATTAATTGTGTGTCTTTTTTAAATAATTTTGTGTCTTTTTTGGTAATTGTGTGTCTTTTTTAAACAATTTTTGTGTCTTTTTTAGTAATTTTGTGTCTTTTTTGTGATGTTTTTGTCTTTTTGGTCATTTTGTGTCTTTTTTAAAATAATTTTGTCTTTTTTTCTAATTCTGTGTATTTTTTGGTCATTTTGTGTCTTAGTAGTTAGTGTTTTTTTCAGTCATTTTGTGTTTGTTTTTTTTGGTCATTTTGATACTGCCTCCAGCGGCCCCAAGGTAATTTGAGTTTGAGACCCCTGGTATAGACAAACCACCAGATTAGGATTGAGCATATTCAAATTCAATTTATTCCTAACCTTGAAAGCACAACATTAAAGATAAAGTACTTTCCAAACTCACAAGTAAGAACCCTGATTTTAACTTTAAAAGGAACAATTGACTCCAAAACCGTACCTGTAGCGCTATTTATCAATCTAGATTGTTCTGGTGTGAGCTGCTGAGTGTTGGAGATATTGGCCTTAGAGATCTCTGCCTTCCCTCAAATATAATGGAACTATAAAAATATTAGAGGTGTGAAACCCGAGGCCCCATGATACGATTTTATCCCGATTCTTGAGTCACGATGTGATATTATTATACTATTATTGCGATTTAACTGTTTAACTGCATTTTGTGTCCACAAAATTAAATTCAATCAAGAACTGTTTTATCAATTAAGAGAAAATTGTCAGTCTATTCATCTCATTTCAGTCTTTTTATTCCTCCACTAGTCAAACCCACAGACTGACCATCAAACATGTATGGACGTCAACAACTGCAGCATTTTAGCAAATTTTAAGCTTCACTGCTCTGAATTTTTTTGAATGAAACATAAAGCAGCGTTATTTCAACAACTTTCCGACACAATATTCGGTAACGCTAATAAGGTCTTTAATAACCATTAATTAACAAGTAATAAGGCATTGTTCTCGCTTTAGATCCGGTAGTTGCAAAAAGCATAGCTAACTTATAATAGCTGAGCAATAACTTATATTTTAATATCAATAAGCAAACAAAATAAGATTAATAAAGGCATGGCAAAGACATAATGGGTGGGTCATGGGTGTTTGTAATGCCATGTAAAGCTTATAAACACAAAATAATGTTGAGAAGCATCTTGTAAGGACTTACAAGGGCCTTATTACTTGTTAATTAATGGTTATTACAAGGACCTTAATATAAAGCGTTAGCCAATATTCCTTAGATCTTCTGGTTTCATAGGATACCAGTATCTCCAGTATATTCCTAAAAGTGAACCCACTACAACCTCCGAAAAAAAAAAAACGGCAAAAATAACCCTGACGTTCCACCAGCTGTCAGATCGGCAAATTAATCAATATAATTGTGCCACACAAAATGTCGTGATACTGTGCCGTACCTATTTTTTCCACCACCTCTAAAAAATATCTATATTTTTTTTTTTACTCAACAGCAATGTCTCTTTCTAAGAATCACGGCCTTGTAACTCAAGATAATCCACAGACCCATGATGTGAGCACTTTAGTGTAGGTAGTTTAGAAGGGCATCTCGTTCATGAGTATATGCATGAATCCATCTGTGCAGGGACAAAGAAGGAAATATGGTTGCTACATGACATTGTTCCCAAGAAGGTCTGTGGATTATTTTGAGTAACAGGATCATTATTTCTGGAAAGAGACATTGCTGTGGAGTTGTTCAAATCCATTTTTTGGTGCTTTGTGCACCACAAGCCGAGAGTAATCTAGTTCTATTATATTCAAGGGGAGGCAGACATCTCAACAGGCGATATCTCCAAACACTCGGAAACCTGCACCAAAACAGATATGCAATTTGCATCGTGGGGTGAACTGACCCTGACTTTAGTTTTACTAGAGAATATATATATATATATATATATATATATATATAAGGACAGAACTGTATACCTGAGTTTACTACAAAACGATTTTAACACACACAGCACTGAATGAGACTGAGGTTTTAAAAATCTATAAGAACTGAACAGCAAGAAAGGGATTGTGCTTTTGGTAACAAAGCAATGTAGTGTATGAGGAAAGCATTGTGTTGTGCGACAGGAAGGGCTGATGTTATCTCTGCTAAGCCAGAAGCATATTCTATGCGAACCGTGCCAGCTTTCCCAAAGACATTTCAGTTAACTCAATATGCCAGAGACTGGGAACGCTGGGAAACTTTCTGAGGTATGTCTTGTCTTGTGGGGAAAACATGCCAGAGGGCATGAAGCTGTGGGTTGACAATGTATGTGTGTGTGTGTGTGTAGGAGCCCTCCTGATAGTGGTTCTATTTTAGAGAGACTTGTGCAGCAGAGACATTTCTTAGTTATCTGCTGTTTCCAGCCCTGAGGAGGTGAGAGGCAGGTCTGCATCCATTCTCAATGTGATCAAGCAGAGCTGCCAAAGAATTGGGAGAGTGAGTAGGTGCAGCCACCTCCATACACACACACACACACACACTAGGCACGACAAACCACTTGGATGTGCATTTGTTAAAGTGGTAATTGTTCCACTGCAGTAATTGCTATAGTGAAGCCTGCTGATAATTACGCTGCAGACAATGACAAAACGGTGCACAAACAAGTTGACTGTCTGGAGCTGAATTAACATTAACACAGAATATGGATGCAGAAAGGACATGTAGGCATGCACACACATGTAGCTGAACAGTAGCGAGCTAACAAACATGGCAGAAGTCCTTTGGTAGATTCCGAACATTTCTCTCCACCACTCAAGGACATGTTTATCCTTCTCTTGCCTCCAAATTACAGGGTAGAAGAAAAAGGAGGATCATCAAGGGGAGAAAGGGGGAGGGAGAGATGGGTAGACCAGGGGAGGGAGAGACGATGGGTTCAGGTGTTCAGAAACAGCTGGTCTTCAATTGAAAAAAGGAGAGCGGGCTGACGGAGGACAGAGAGATGGAGTTGAGTGAGAGAGGGGGTGTATAAAAAGACTAGAAATTAATTTTTCCTGAGAGACATGCAGCATAATTGAAAGACTTTATGGTGATTGACATAAATAAAAAGGGAGACAGCCATGTGCTCAATTGGATGAGGCAGCGCAGCACAGTGTATGTGTGCTGTAGACACATACAGTGGTTGACAGACTGGCAAACACAGCAGTCTCATTGTCCAGGGATCTGCAACACACGATATCTTGCAAACACAGGACCAAGTGGAAGCTCACTCACACACACACTGAGCACAGCAGGCTGTGTACAACGGCTCAGCTCTGTTGGCAAACAATGCCTCCTGGTTATTGTTCTTCAAATCTGGACATGAATTGAGTCAACAATATAAAAGCAATCTGTATTATCTCAGAGGGGACACAGCGATACGTGAACACTGTACTGCACTTTCCCCTTCCTCTCATTTGGTTGAGCTTGTAGTTTTGTCGCCTCAAGGTGAGCCAAGGATCTGAAAAAAATGCCGGCACATGAAGCTCCACTGGCCCAAATTGAAAATGAGAAAGGAAACAGATTGGATGTTTTACAGTCTATTGGCTCTACACATTACAGTTCTGTTGAAAAAATACAAAAAGCCCCTGAAGCTGTTGTGATAAGCACAATGAGGATTGTTGTATATTATGTACAATGTTGAGGCTTAAAATTATGCAATACTGCTGATGAAATAAAGTAACCTCTAAAACTTAATGCACCCATCTGTACCTCAAACTTAACTTGTAAAATGATACTGCATCTCTTTATATCCATTGACTGGTTTACCATTCCTCAGAAACAGACGGGTGCTATTAGATGATTATGAGCTACTGAGTAGGCACCTCAGAGGCATTCACCCAAAAGTGCATGTATAGCCATGATAGATATTCTATAGGCTTTGGCACCCTCTGCAGGATTTCAGAAGCACAGCCAAATTAAATCAGTCAAGTGCTCGCACTGATTGAGCTTTGTGCACACACACACAATGCTCAAGCATGTCTTTAAAGAAAGGTGCAAGAAATTGTATCGACTTGACTAAACCCATTATTATAAAGCCATACATTTTATAAAATAATGCTTTTTTATTCAACCATACCCATTCACCATTTAGACTGCTTTAATGAGACAAATTAGGCACATCTAAGCATCAGTACACATCTGCTTAAATGTGCAACCCATCTCAAAGACACATTAAATGAATACTTGCTTGCTACCCCATTTTCCTAGTTATTTGCAGTAATTGTGTAAAAATAGCTGTATAGTTACTTGTTCAATGCCATTAACATTGTCAAGTTGGTTGAAGAACCTGCTGTTTGATGCTTCAGTCTCTAGGTGGCACTGTGGCCCTGAATGAAACTGCTAAATCATGACATCATTCCTTAGCAGCTATTGAACTGTCAACCGTGTTGCTTATGGAAATGTAATCATCCACCTTTATTAACTGAACAATTTTCCTTGGTTGCCACGGTATCATGGATCAGTCCGTACCAACTACGTGTGATACATGAACACACTGGCAGGAAAAAAAGATTAATATGGGAGTGAAGTGGATTGTAACAAAGCGTTTGGCCACTGATGAGAGGCAACATTGGCTCATGGATGGAGCAGCTCCTAGGAAGCCTTTTCAAACTGCTTAATGAAAAAGCACCCTGTAGGTAGCTTTCTCTGGTTAGAGGATCTGAAAACAACCAGTGGTCATTTGCTGCCCTTTCGACTAAATGACATTTACAGGCTGCCAGAAAGCAGCGAGGACCATTTTATGCAGTAGCTTGTTTTCCTCTCTCCAGCTCAGTTCTAAGTGCTCATACTTTAGCGGAAAATAGCTCATCAGGTCAACTATCTTGCCCTTTCAATTTTCCCTCCCTTGCCGATATATTTAGCTTAAACAACCTGAACGCCAGTGAATTGTTAGCACAAATACCAATTCAAGCAATTTCTTAGACAAGGTGAGCAGAGTACTTCAAAAATCCTGAGCAGACCATTAATGCCCTCAGGTTCATTTTCATTGTTCACATAAGTTAAAAACAAAGCGCACACAGCATTTGACTTTCTCCAAAAAAGATTTATTGAACAGTTTTCTTGTTTGCAGCTGCAACCTGTGGAGAGATACAAAAAGAGAAGATGAGGTATATTTGTAAATTAAGTCCAAGAGCAGATGAGGTGTTGCAGTGCCCTTGAAAACTTTGTCATCTTCAAATCCAACTGCTGTGGAAAACATTTAATGGTTTAATGACGCTGCCACAGATTGTATAATTGATCCCGACTATTTAACTTCATTTGTATTAATCGTGATCAAATGAAACCTTTCATCTGCTTAATATTCTATTGGTTCAGTGTTTACTTGTAAATTTCTCAGCACATTAAGGCCCACAGGAGTATTGTGTTTGAACAGGAAATGTGCAACTTAAGGAAGTAAGATGCTATCAAAATGCAATTTCATGGGGACTTGAGTGAACACAGTTTAGAGGAGAAACTGTTTTGTGTTCCAGCAGCTGCCAAGAACACTATGAATCGTCTGACAGTACATGGCAGAAACCTCACTTGCAAGGGTAAAATAAAATTCATCAATCTCTTAAAAGGCCATCAAAAACTACAGCATTCAAGGGGGATTTGTGAGGAGGCACACCAACATGCTTCGTGCCAGTTTTTTGCAGCAGGTAGGCGGGGCTGGGCCCAGGTCCGCTCATCTGCATACTGCTCATTAGCATGGGTAAACAAGGAGAAAACTGATGCCATACGGCAGACTTGCCAAGCATGAAATTCCCTCCACATGTTTACCCCCTTTACCCTTGGATTATCACAACACTGCTGCCTCTCCTGATTTTTGACAAGGCCCAACTGTGATTTGTTTTTTAGTGAAGGCGAACAAACAATGCCAGTAGTGAGCCACAAAAGACACATAACTCACTTGGCTGGCAGAGGAAAATTTGCCCAAGGACAAGTGCTTTAAAAAGCCTTGCATGCTGAAGTGACACTGGGGCCGTGTACTCCCGCAACAGACAAGGTGTCACATCAAAGCAAAGGGATGGTATTTCTGTGATCACAGACGCTTAAGGCGCCACTCCGAGTGCATCTGAACGTCGCATAAAATGCCAGTGTGTGTCATACACCGCCAGTCACGGAAGAAACAACCTTTGCCTGGCCAGCATGAGGTTGCGATGATATTCATTCAAACAGCTCGGGAGCTGATACTGGAGCATTTAAATTCCAGCAGGCTAGACCAGGCTGTAGCACACATACTAAAACTCTTCTGCACAATGGTTACCATTTAAAGCAGTGGGACATCCACTCCCCTTTGTGTTTTTCATTACTGAGACAGTAGGAAACAAGTAGAGACACAGGTATGAATGGTCTGGTGAGATTCAATTCTCAGCCAACAGGATTGTTTATGACTGCCAGAGGAAATAGCCTTTACTACTGCAACACAGACCTCTGCAGCATTTAGGAAATTCTCCTCATAAGACACTGAAGCAAAGGTCAGACTACACATAACTCACTTCACAAGCTTCTTAAGGCTGATTGTGGCTCAATTTGTTATTTGACTGCAGATTCTGTGCAAGGATCAGAGTTGAACCAAATGGAGGCAGAGTGAAGGTGTTGACACGAGACCGCAAAATCAGCTTTATATTACAACTAACATCACAAGTACGATACAATGTGTGAACAGATTTGCAGCAAAAGCATCTAGAACGTATTGGTGCAGATATGGCTCATTAGTATTCCTACAGAACACAAGTAAATGGATTTGTCGGTTTCAGATACCACAACAAACACTCTGAATGACATTGTCCTTGTGAAGTAGACATCTTTGAAGAAGTCTGTTTGAACTCGTTTCTGCACCCTCCTATTGTTTTTTTAGTCAACCTGTATTATTTCAGTGTTTCAGGCTTAGCCCTTTGTATACCATATGCAAAGAGTGCACCGTGTTTAAGATATACTGTGAATAAATGCATAAAATAAGGCATGTTCTTACATTTTGTATACAGTAATACAAAAGCTATAATTGCTAGTTTATATGTATTTTGATCAGTACACTGCAGCACCTGATCTACTCAAAGGTATATTTGTACTCAAATCAATGATGCATCCAGGACATACATAATAAAACATGAAAACACCTCAGTTCATTGGATGATTCTACCATTATGTATGGTTTCTCTAAAATTCAAGTTCTCAAATAATCAGGTTGGTGTGGTAGTGAAGACAGGTTAGTTTCTCACCTGGCCAGCAATTCTATCCAGGTCTCTGGTTCCCTGGGCGGTAAGTCTGCGACCACTGACAGAAAGAAAGAACAGGAAAAATTAAAGCAGGAAAATAGAAAGAAAATAACAGAATACATCAACCTACACAGCTTGGTTAACAATCAATACAGAAAATGCTGAAGTCTTCAATAACTACTTCTTTATGCCACATTGACCACTGTATCATAGTCAGGGAAAGCCACATGTCAATACTCCATCCATACACGAAAAATAAAAATCAGCAATTATCATCTCTGAAACAAAGGCAATTCAAAATTGAATTTCATTTTTCTGCCCGCTGGAACTGAATAAAAACCAAACCAATCAATTAGTCCCCTCGTTACAGTGCGATTATATCTTTATTGCAGACTCTCAGAGCAAAATTCAAGCCTATGCATTTAGAGTTTTCAGTCATCCAGAACCACATTAATGGGGCTCTTTTAAATCATGCCTCTGCAAAGATAAAAATTGCAGTAATAAAAGAATGAGTAACCACAAGTGTAGGGCAGGGTGTGAATAGCACCAAAAACACATCACGCATAATATATGGAAATAGATGCCTTGAGCTTTTAAGCATGTGCAAGGACAATACATATACATTTCCAAACAAGGCTCAGATTAAAACATAATTTTGCATTTGTTAACACTAAAGTGGCATGCAAAATTGAACACTTTGAACTTAACATCTTATCTGGAGGACACAATGAATAAAATAACTCACCCATTGGGATCCTTCTCAATCATCTTGAGCAGCTCGAGGGCCTGCAGCACCTTACGAGCCACGTTCTTGGATCCTACGCTGTAGTGAGCGGGGCACACGCCGTTCCTCTGGCGACTTCCATAGATCTTGGTCATGGAGCCAACACCAGCACCTCCACGGAGGTACAAGTGGCGGACTGTGGATGCTGTTGGAGCAGAGAGATGAGGGTGTTATGATCAAGTGTCAGTAACCTGTTCTTGAGGGTATGATCTCAAATTGGTAAAACAGATGTAAGAGTATGATGGAAGAAAATAAATGAGTATCACAGTTTCAAGTTGAAACCTATATGGCTGGACCGTGTATGGTCAATGTGCTAAATCGTAGCCAGATTGCTAGAGGAATGTCAGCAGAGTATACAATGAACTCCTGGCAGGGCTACAGAGTGCCTCCATTTTGGTCACACATGCGAGCAAAAATCTGTCAAGTGTGACTAAACATTTTCATTGGTCGCACCAGTGACCTGACATTTAGCAGGTCCATCTCTTTATGTGCATGTTTGAAACTGCACCCTGCACTCCTCAAGTGACATCACAAGCTTGAAAAATAAAACAAAAACAGGTAGATCACGATGAGGAGTCATGGAAAATGCTGCAGAGTGTATTACACGCATCCCTAGCTTTGAAATGACATGGCATTTTATACATTGTTTGACCCAGCATCTTCAGCAGCAATGGCCTCATCTGACTCAAAAAATGCTGCACTTTTACTCAGGTTTATTATTCAAAAATGTATTAGACATTTATGGCAACAAAAAAAACTCTACAGTGCAGTAAAATGCATTTTTGACAATTTTCACTGCCTTTTTAGCACCTCAACAATTCCTGATTATAATAGTAATACGTTTACTCTTAAACATCACTTTACCATGTCAGGTGAAGTGCTACTTCACACTAAGAGAATATGTCCTGAAAAACGTATTTACTGATCATCATGTAAAACAGTTTGATTCTGTTGAGAAAATATCGACAAATTCAGCTCTCTTGCTTTTGAAGCATTCATCAAAAAGAAAATGTACGTCAGTAATCCCCTAAAACACTTAAACAGTGCCATTATTTTTTTATTTATTTCCCATTTTGTATCATTGGATAATATACTCTACAGATGCGATTGAACTTTTGCATTTGCTACAGTGGGAAAAAGCTGCTATAAAAAAATGGAAAACCTACTTTTTTTTTCCTATTCATTTCAATGTATAGAAACACTAGTGTTTAAGTCAACATACAGGACTGTGTTCATCAAACAGCAGGGAAAAGAAATTTCACCAAGTTTTTAGTGATGCGTCGGTGGCAAAGACGTTACCAGTTGATACACTGCAGCTCCAATTAATTTAGAAAAGGCAACAATCAACAGGGAAACACTAAATACTAGCCAATAATGTCACTTATGTTGACCAATCATGAGCATTCATTACTCATTCAGCTACAGATGTGGATGACATGCTGCATTCATGACAGCCATCACTACAATATAAAATGTATAAAGCTCTCAGAAATCTCGTCAGTGGCGTGAAATGCAGTCATTCATTCAGGGAGTCAACTTCAGCACATGATTGAATTACACAGCTTTGATGTTCCATTCTTGCAACTAAATTGTCTTTCTAGTAACAAAGAGACACAATGGCCACTGGGAATTCACTTAAAATAATAGGACTTACCGGCTCTGATGTAGAACCAGTTCTCATCGCTGGGGGCAAGCTCCTTGTGCTTACCCAGCTTGACGAGGTCCACCCAGTCAGGCACCTTCAGCTTTCCTGACCTGGTGACAGGGACAAGAGGTGTCAGCATGAACTACATCACAACAGACCCACTGTTGTATCCCAGAAACTACTGCTATATGTTAAAAGCATCAACTCTGCATAAAAACAAATGGGGGAAATAAGGATGAAACCAAACTCCACTGAAAACTGCATTTGCAATACGATTCCTTGTGGGTGCATCATTTTTTGAAATGCAGTGTGTGAAAGACATAATACTCACTTCTTCAGGAAGGCCGACAGGGCACGGACGAACTCCTGCTGGTTGACGTCTTTCACTGTGACACCTGGCATCTGAAGAAGATATGGAAAAAGTTAACCATACATCAAACAACTTATATATACAGTGCATGTTGAAGTGAGACTGGGGCAGTGTACTCCTGGTATGGTATTCCTGTGATCACAGACGGTTAGTGCATCTGAACGATGCATGAAATACCAGTGCGTGTCATACGAGGTTGCGATGATATTCATTCAAACAGCTCGGGAGCTGATACTGGAGTATTTAAATTCCAGCAGGCTAGACCAGGCTGTAGCACACATACTAAAACTCTTCTGCACAATGGTTACCATGTACAGCAGTGGGACATCCAGTCGACTTTGTGCGTTTCATTACTGAGACAGTAGGAAACAAGTAGAGACACAGGTAAGAATGGTCTGGTGAGATTCAAATCTCAGCCAACAAGATTGTTTATGACTGCCAGAGGAAAGAGCCTTTAGTACTGCAGCATTTAGGAAATTCTCCTCATAAGACATTAAGGAGACAGTCAGATTACACATAACTCACTTCATAAGCGTCATAAGTCCCTGAGGTAGAACAGGTTCTCATCGTACTCATCATACATTTAACATATATACTGTAATAGACGGAGATAGTTACTTATGAATAACACTAAGGATGCTGTGCATGGCAAGTAGTAATTCCGTCACTCGGCACACAGAGCATGTGAGAGGCTGAACATCAGTTCATTTGAATTCAACTGCATGTGCAAGAATGACTGACCCGATCTGCTGTACTACAGTAATTCATGTTTTTAATAGCGCTTTAATAATCCCACCACCAAGGCAATAATTTAGGACCGATGCCTGTGTGCGGGCTTACACGCGCTCAACCGGTGTCAATATGTGCTACTTACAGTTTTGATTATTCAGGGTTGAGAATATCAAACTAACATTAAACCAATCAGGGCTGGTTAGGTTGGGTCATGTCTTCGATATTAAAGGATTATCACTGTATTTTTCTGCCAGGCAACATAAATGGACAGAACACCGGTATTAGCCTCACTTGCAGCAGGGTTGTGAGCGCTCTTAGGAGCTAACGTTAGCCGACCCGTCACAGTGTAAGCCCCGTCTAACGTTAGTTGTAACCCTTACCCATATACAGAGACACTTCACTGAGATCGAGATATGCTTCAAGCGGTTTCCCACTTGGCAATATACATGTAAGATTTACGTTCAAGCCATAAATATAAGGCTGCATCGGGACAGCTAGCCTTTAGCCAGCAGGCCTCAACGAGGTAGCATGGGGGCAGCCATTACAAATAGCTCCATCCTATGAGCGCAGCATTCAAGTAAAATCATGCTTAAAACAAGTAAACACGTCTAATAACCTCGCGTAAAGCTGAACCAGTTTATTCAACTGGACGTTATCTCCTACCTGACCACTTTTCGGGGCTGAACGCTAAAATATTAAGGCAGTTTAGTGTGATATAACCGAAGAAGAAATGTAGCGCCTTACCCTGCTTGTGGACAGCGAAGGGAAGAGGGTGGAACGGGGTTTCCAACCGAGGTTAAAACGGGCAAATCTCGTTCCGTAACGCGAGACTGCAGCGTTGTTTTTCTCCTCGGTGATGCTCATCACATACAACCACATTTTTTTTCGCTTCCTGTTGCAGCTTTAATGTATGGTCAAACTGCTGTACACACACAGAATATTGACTGGTGTCACAATAAAATGCACATAAATATTTTCAACAGTATTTCTTAAAAACACTATCACAAGTGGCGGCAGACATGTCAGAAGTACATTTATTATGAATGTTGCATTTAATCATTAAACTGCTGTCATTAGTTAGACTATTAATCATGCAGACAACATTGCTTGTGGTGTAACTGCATTCACTTATATTGACTAATTGTACATAACTGAGTAAACATTGCAGAACACAATACAGATCACACTACCATAAGTAACAGAGCAACACCAATGACTTAAAAAAAATAAAAAAAATCCAATATTCACTCAAATCAAATCAAATCAAATCAACTTTATTTATAGAGCCCTTTTAAACAGCCACAGCTGATACAAAGTGCTGTACATGGCAGGACAGACTAACAATAAAAAAGAGAACAAATAAAAACAACTAAAACAGAGCAAGTCTCATGCTGGGTAAAAAACAGTACATAAAAGTGGGTTTTAAAATGAGTTTTAATTTTAAAAACCACAAAGAACATATAAAAACAAATAAAACAGAGCAAAGGCTCATGTTGTGTTAAAAGCCAGTGAATAAAATTGGGTTTTAAGATTACTTTTAAAAACAAAAACAAAGACGGCTTTTGCTGTGTTATTTATTTATTTATTTAGCCTACTAGGAACAGCACACTTGAACAGTTACATCTAGTAAAGGAAAATCATGCAAACCAAAAAAATAATTTTAGTGCAACAAGCATTATCTTTAAACCAAGGCTAAACATAAGCCAAAGGATACATTTATTGTAATATACTATTTAACTTTATGATTCTACTTGCGTAATCTGTGTCCTCCCTTGACCTCCTCAGGGTCCCCACTTTTAACAATTAACCACCAAAAATACTGCAGCTGATTTTAAAATTGCAGCAGGCAAAAGTGACTTTGTTAATCTCCATATTTGATTTGTATTGTGTGTATGTTTTTGTCAAATGGGCTCAATCAGGCTCAGGGTGCCCCTGCCTGGAGCTTGGCCCTTTTGGCAGACAGTGGGAGAATGATTTGTATAAACATATGATATGCTTGGATGATCTTTTTGGAAATATAAGCACATTTTTCAGGCGATATCTGTCTGCTGATTTGCATTTAATAACTACAGTAAACAGTTTGAGCACACAAAAGTCAGTTTTCAACCGATTTTCAATGGAGTGGCTCCAGGCTTTGTCTCGTTGTCAGTAGAGCTTCATAAATTTCTCAGTTTACTGGAGAGCTTTATGAATTATTAAATGATCAGCCTCTAAGATCACAGGTATGACATGGATAATGTAAAGTATAAGCCTAAAGGTATATTCTTTATTTAGAGCATGCATTCTCTCCATAAAGGTATTCTAGGGATATAGTTCATACGCCGGTGTTGTCTGTGTATTTTGTTTCATGGAACAATGCTTTTAGATAAGACTGTGAAAAAATGTCTTTTATTTATAACCTCCAGGTCGCTCTCCATCAAAAAGCACATCGCCTACAGAGTTAAGAGCTGCTTCTTATTCTCCTTTCTCCCTCTCCAATTAAGAGAAAATTGGAAGAATCAAAGAAAATCTGAGTGAAAAAGGTTTTCGGTAAAAGAGAGAAAAATAAAACTTGTTTCTGTGTATGTGTGTTTGTCCATGCTTATAAGTGCATATGTGTGTGTGTTTGCCTTATTTACATATTTCCCTAGCTGGCAGTTGTGGTGTTGCCCTTTGCACATCTCAGATGGAAAGGGCAGCCGTGCTCCAACATTGACACAATTGATATGTTTGCAGAGACAGGAGAGCGAGATAGAAGGCAGGTGGATAAGCAGAGGTTTATGAATCAGGTTTATACTCTGTCAGTGGGGGCAGACAGTTTAGAGAGTGAGAGATAGAGATCCTGGAGGGAAATAAAAAGCCAGCCAAGTGATACAGAGGATAGATTATAGAGCTTTATATAAACTAGCTGTGTCATCGCAGGGCTTCACAACAGGTAACTGTAAATTTTTTATCCTAATTTACTTCTATGATATTATATCAACATCCAGGCACTTCTGACTGTTCAACTCTCTAAAAAAGCCATGATCACGCTGAAAGGACCGGCCCTATAGCTTGAATGTTGTTTCCAAAAGCTTAATTGATTAATTAAGGCAATTAATTACATTGGGAGTGACCAGCCAACTTGAATTGAAATCTCACACAAGGTGGATTATACTCCATTAATTACTTCAGTAAATCAATTTTGCTGAGGCCCTTCAAGTGGTGAGACAACTGTGTAAAGTGATTATGAAGTGGCATAAGGAGGTTATTTCAGCCAGACACGATGATTATGGAAAAGTGACGACTAACACTGAATGTTTTGAAAAAGGTCAAACTAATTATGTGGAATGGACAGGTGTCATATTGCTGCTGCAAATCTGCTATTTCAATATTCATCCACTCCGCTTTTTGTGAGGCTATTGTTTGAAAATGCACTAAAATTAGCTGCCAATCATTTCTGAATGCATTTGCTGGAAATTACTCACTCGAGAGACTGTGCGCTTGTGTGATTGAGTGTTAGTGTTCATGTATTTACGCATAAATGTTTAGGCCTATTTGTGTTTCAGAGAGCATGAGTGTGGAATGATGCATGGTGGGCCAAGAGGGAGAAGCGAGGCAAAACAAAAAACAGCAAAAGAGGAGAGAAAATAGTGTGTTAACAGTATGTTGCCACCCAGCTTGGTGCTTGTTGCTCTGTGTTTGCATGGTGCTCACATCCTCGGTGGAGAAGTTCTGTCAAGTCTGGTCTGGCCTGACCTTTTCACTCTCCAGGCACGTTTACAGCTCTCCAATACCTATCAAAATATCTACTCTCCCCCTGCCCGTCTCCCTGCCACCAGCATAAACTTGCATCACATTCTCCTTCCTTCCACATCTGTGCTCTCTCCCTCTGTTGCTGAAGGTTTTTTATTATTCCGACCACCACCCCTATGCTTAACCTCAAAATTTCCTCCAGCCTTTGTCCCCCTGTTCACATTTATATTCCCTCTATTCTTTGTCTTGCTCTATGTTTGACCATTCCTTTGACAATGCAAGTTAGTGCTGCAGGGGCAGTCTGACAGAGCCACATGAGAACACAGGGCAGGAGTGGTAACGAGAGTGGGAGTGAGGATTTATTTGCATAAGCATTTATACATTTTTCTTTAATTTTTGCTCTTTCACATTATTATCACTAATGGCTTTTTAAACTATACCCTTTGCCCTTATCGGTCTCTCTCTCCCTCTCTCTTTTTTTTTTTTTAAATCTCCCCCAGACATGGAAGTCATGTGGCTGTACTCCCTGTGCCAGTGCATCCTGTGTGTTTCTGTAATTGTGGTGAGCGTGAGGTTGTGCATGGCGGTCAGTGGCAGCGGTGCAGTGGCTGACGCCCAGGAGGGAACCCAGGGGGCCAAGCCCCAACCCGGGAGCGTCTCGTGCTGTCTTCGGCTGTGCCTGGGCTGGGTGGGGGCTATAGGGGGTGCTGTCGGGGTCCCTGTGAACGTGTTCCTCAACCTGCGCACCCCACAGTGTCTGTACACGTGCATAACGCTGATGTGTTGTCCCCTGCTGGTCAGGCAGTTCACCATGTTCCTGTTATTAATACTTACACTGGACGCCCACCTGCAGCATCGCTTGGCAGACAGGTAAGTGTAGAAAAGGTTAAATAAGTTAAGTAGAAGAATAAGTATATAAATTAGTGTAAAGAGTGTATAAGAGTAGAGCTAAAGTGCAAAGTAACACATATTAACATGGTACAAATAAACATCAATTAGATAACTTGCACTGAATATTATTATTGGAAACATAATAAAGCATCACAAACTATAAATTACAATTGCATATAATGTCTTTTTGTATGTGCGTGGGTGAGAGTGAATGTGTGGGTGGAACAAGTCAACACTTTCAGGCGCTCTTTCGGCAGTAAAGCAAGAAAATCAATATAAGGCAAAAAAAAAAAACAGCAAACATGTCAAGATGTGCCATTTACGGCCTTCTGTTAAATAAAAAAATAGACTGTTTGTTCAGTGCTCATAAGGCTTTTTATTTGTATATCACACACTGTTTATACTTCCATCTACGGGACACAGGGGTGAGTAAATATCAATAAGCTCTGAAGCTCTAAGATGTTTGATTGACAGTCACCCACAAATCCAGGCTTTCAGTGGAGTAGAGCCAGTAATATGTCTTTTTTCTAATGGTGTTCAATTACTTTTCACCTAATAGTTAACCAGTTGGCGTTAGTGAGATGGGATTTTTGTACAGATCCTGCAGAAGCAGACCTTTTTTAAAAATTAATTTCAATATGAGAGTGCCCTTTCCTGAGAGGCGTAAGGTGATTCATTTTATATTTTTGGTGTTATTGAGAGATGAGTGCCGAGGCAGTGTAGAAACTACTTGTGATCATTCCCTTCTTCAGTTTATGGCTTTTGAGTGCAGTTTTCAGTATTGAAATATATACATATTCACACGCTTGATGATAGGGTTGGGGAGTAAACAAAAACAGGATTGTGCATGTAGAATACAAAATATGAGAAACTGTATCTTCGCCAAGTCTAAATTGGTGGTATTCTGAATACAGTGTCTTTAAAATAGATTACTCGAAGGGATTTTTCCTTTTTTGGTTTGTTTGTCAGCAGGAAATTGACATTACGAGATGATGCCTGTCCTTGGTGAAGGTCTGTTTCATCTGAGTGCCCTTCTAGTTTATTTAATTTCCTCTAAGTCATATTAGGCATATAAAAAAAAGGTCAATATTTTTTTCTTGCACAGTGCAACTGCCACATGACAACAGACACACAGGAACTCAGGAATAGTTCTTTGGGATGGAAATAAAAGACCCAAAGAAAGTAGCTCAACGAGATGATTTTGAAGTATTTTCAAAGTAATCCAAAGTTTTATAAATAAAATACTGTTGTTCACTGTTTGTGAATGCCAGGTACTCCTCAGTGATGACCCGCCAACGTGCTCTGTGTGTGGTCCTGCTGTGCTGGGTGGGCTCTGTCCTGTGCTCCTTCGCCCAGTTCATTGGCTCGGACTTCCTCCACACCTGGAGATATGGCGGGTCCGGTCCAGGCACGGCTGGCCTCGGGCTGCACGGCAACTGGACGACCTCTCTACCCCATCTTAGTCCTTCCCCACCCCCTAAGTACCACCATGACCGCAAAGTTATTGGAAAGTACCTTCCATACGGAGGCTTCCTGTCGAAGTTTTACATGGAAGACATGCACAACTTCACTTATAAAGAGATTCACAGCAGCCACTGGGGGGTTTGCGCCCCTGACACCATCTTCAGCCCCCAATTTCTAGTCTATGTCCATGGGTTGACAGTGTTCATGCTCCCCTTGCTCTGCCTGCTGGTCATTTACCTTGACCTGCTTTGCACCAAGCCCAGGAAGGCTCCTTTTAGTCATGCAGACCCCCCGAAACATGACTCCCACCGGGTCCGTTCCCTCGCTCTGTCCCTTTCCCTTTTAGTTCTGCTGTGCCTGCCGCTCCACATTATCCACGCCCTCTTGCTTTTCACCCCCAGTACCAATCTTCCTGCCTGGGCTCATGCAGTTGCCATGTTCCTCTTCCAGCTGTACAGCCTCGTGCCCCAGATCCTCTTCACTCCTCCTCAGAAGCATAAGGGGAAAGAACAGGCATCCTTTCCTCTTTCTGTTGCCCAACTTCCACCTCCAGTCGCTCCATCCAGAGGAAAATCTGTCCGCTTGGCCCTGGTTGAGGCAGTGCAGGCAGCTCCATGGTCTTCAGCCAAACACTCTCTAAAAGCCAAAGTGTGCCCAGAAGTCTAAATTCTTGATAAAATGTCATATCTGGGTTGTTTTTTTTCTATGTAAACATTTGTTATCATCTTCAAGCAATGTTCCCTCCATGTTTTATGTGCATGAGAAATAGCTAGTGTTTGAAACAAACAGCTTGTGACTAAAGAAGAATAAACACAGCATATCCATGTTTGTTGTTGCTAGCCTGTTGACTAATCAGCAACCTTGTGCACAGACGCTATGAATAACTTGCAAATGAAAAGGCCAGTTAATTATCAGGTCCCACACCAAATGTCAGTGAGAAAATTAAGTCTCCAGATGATGTCTACTATCCTGATCACAGATGTCTGTTTTCTTTGACTGCTCTTCCTATGGGTTTTATTCTAAGCCCATTTTAAGTCTCTGCTAAGCCAACCACCAGTAATGTAGATATATGAGTGACAGCGTTTAATTAAACGTGTGGTAATAACATGTGGTCCAAAGAGGATGCAGCATCATAGGGAAAACATCATTAACCTGGTTATGACACAATCTTCATGGCTCTTTTGATTAAACTTGTAAATACAATGTGATGCTCTCATGTAATAAAAAGGAGCTTGCTCACTCTAATTGGATTGTTCATCTTGAACGGCGTTGGTGTAAAAAAGGAGAAATCCATCTCTTTCTGCATGGAACATTGACATGACATTCAATGTGGTTGCTTTTTTCTTTTTCCTGTTTCTCGTGATCATAGAGCAGCTGTTTCTCTTCTTTCTTTGTTCTTTTTCTCTCCCTTCCTCTCAGGGTTTTAGATTTGTTGTTCGCTCTCTTTCTCAGTTGATCATTTTGCAGCTCTTTTTTTAACAGATCTTTTGTCTGCTTGTAATTTATTTCCATACTCGTTAAGCAGTAGCAGCCCTAGACATGTCTCAGAAGTAATTTAAGGAATATCTGGGTTCTTACCATTTGTTTCACAGGTCTGGTGCTAGATTTACCATTTTTTGACCACTTGACAGTTAAGATAAACTGTCAAATACTGTCTGAGAGTTGCTGTGATTTGTTGTCAAAAAAAATCACACATTTCAAGGTTTCTGCATAAATTTCACTTTTTTGCAAATGGGTGGCAAGATGGAAACTTCTAAAAAAAAAAGCCATTTACTGTTAATATACCCCGGAGTTATACATCCTCTGAATGCTCTTGGTCTCTAGTTTATGGTTGTAAAGTTTTATGAGGCTGTGATTATCCTAGAGGTCGCAGCAGCTCATTTTATACAATGAGGTCAAGTTTCAAAAAATGCTCTCATTACAATGAAATGCTACTATGGGGATTAACATCATCACACATGAATAAAATTGAGCTCATTTAATCCACAAGAGCTCCAGCTTTCCATTAATACTCAATTTATGGAATTTCAACACTGTTTAGGGACCCCAGTATGCAGAAATAATCAAATACAATAGGTGGAAATAAAACATTTGGACGACATGAGAAAAACAGCATGTTTTTTTGCCATACACTGCATGGGATTAACATACATTGTGCATAAAAAGGGGAGACTCACAAGCAGTGATGGGCAGTAACGAATTAGAAGTAAAGCGTTACTGTAATCTGATTACTTTTCTCAAATAACGAGTAAAGTATGGGATTACAATTGCAAAAACAGTAATTAGATTACTGTTACTTTCCCGCAAGCAGGCTGCGTTACTGCGTTACTAAACCACAATTTTGTTTGTGAGAGTGTCTCATGACAATCACGTCTGATCGGTTCGAAGTCAGTGGTAACAAACACGTGTGTCATCAAGAAATGGAGTGTGAGAGAGAGCAGGACCATGCAGCGTTTAATGCCTGAAAGTACTGACATTACTTTAAGTTTGACTCTGTAAAAAGTGACAAAATCATTAGCTTCCGCTGTACACTCTGCCCTGGAAGAAAACTTTTATCTACAGCGAAAAAATTCCACATCAAATCTGAGCAACAACCTAGCAAGCCGGCAGAGGAATGTGAAACTCATTGAGACACCACCAGACCCCCCCCCACTGACATGATCGCTGTGGTTACCACATCCTATATTATAGAGGACATATTACCCATCTTTTTTTTTTTTTTCCTTTTTTATCCTTTTTATAATTAGACTGTTATGCTTTTAACCTGTAGCACTTTGAGATTTCCTGTAATGTAAAGTGCATTACAGATAAAGCGTATTATTATTATTATTATTATTTCCACTGTAGACATTTTGAATCATTCTGACGCATCGTAGAAAAAATACTGACCAAATTCGGTGTCAAGCAGCTGATGGAATATGCAGAAAGAATAGAAATAGGCTAAAAGGTCTACTGCTTTATAGCGTAGGTTATATAGGTCAAGGTTGTGCATCATGTTTTTGAAAAGTAACTAAGTAAAGTAAGTAATTACTTTTGAAAAATAAGTAATCAAGTAACTGGATTACTTCCTTGGATCAGTAATCAGTAACTAATTACTATTTCTAAGTAACTTGACCAACACTACTCACAAGTACCCATAGAACTCATTTTCATTCAGATATCCTGAGGTCAAAGGTCAAAGGACCCCTTTGAAAATGGCCATGTCAGTTTTCCCTTTGCCAAAATTGAACCTAACTTTGGAGTTTTTTTGAAGCCTGATACCCGATAACTTCTCATGATATGGTTGGTACAAATCGATTTCTTAGGTCTTCTACTTTCATGTATTAATATGATACAAATTTTCAGTAGACATTCAAGTGCCAAGTCTAGTTAGGGGGGCTCAAGGGGAGTCCAGGCTTTATATTTCAGGGACACTTGCGCCAAAAATACACAGAAGTACACCATTTCTACCGTCACTACAAAAAGTCCCGGACTGAAGCACATTATTGATAGAGAAATCTGGTAAAAGAGAAAGAAAAAAAGATTTTCCTCAGCTCCCCTGGCGCGACTGCCCATTCAATTGTCCTGTCTGCCTGAAAGCTCTCTGCTTCCTGATTATGCTCAGCCTCGACACACTCAGGCACCTCAATCAATGCCTCATGCTATGCTGCCACTCTGTACACATCTCCTTGCCTCGCTCGGGTCACAAAGACCAGTGAACATAAGCTCACCATCCTACGGTCACCAGGGTTTGTTTTACAGATGGATAAAACTGTGTCTAATCCACCATATAGCCTCCAGAAATATCAAGAGTTTTTGTTTGGATCGACTGTGATATCTACTGCAACTCGTAGAAAAGAAATATGGCTATCATAAATGGGTCATAAACGGGGAATTATCTGACGTGAACCTGTTCCAGGACGTTAATCGGTGAAACTAGCATCAGGGAGCAACTGCGTGAGTTATTCATAGACTCCTTGCTGTCATTACTGGCCTGATAATGCTACATTCACTGCATGCCATAAACTGGGGGAGGAATACAACCGACTGTTATCTGGCTCGTACCGATCTCATTTTTGCTTATGTCTATTGATTTGATAATCACCCTCTATGATCACAGTGGTGGTCTGATTATCATTAGGCCTAGCAGCTGAGTTGTATCATTGTTATGGTCAGATAATGGCCGGTTTCCCAGGATGCACCAGAGCAAGCAGGAACAGCATAAGCAACAACCGAACAATAAGTCTTGTGATTTTGGACGTGATTGAAATATTTCTTTATAGAAAAACAGACAAAATAGGGCTTGGGCTAGAAAGTTTACTTTTCTGTTGAGTTTCTTTTTTTCCAGCGAGGAGAAGCAGGAACAACAGAGTCAAACACAAACAGACTGAGTGCTGTGAATCCCACAGGAAAACAACAGATGAAACCTTTGAAGGACATCGCCTACACATCTAGTTTGAAGACATATAAAGGGACAATATTTTTTTATTACTCATCGACCACAGTTGGTCTGATAGCAGGATCTAACTCTGCGTCATCTCGTCATCATAAACTGAAGATATGTCTGGTGTCGACTTGTGTACGTGTGTGCGTGAAATGTTTGTTGGCCGCAGTGTCAACTCATGCTGGTAGCGCCCGGCAAGTCCATTACTTTGATTGCCGTTTGACAATCTGTCTTTATGACAGGCGACCGTGGAGCCTCGCCATCGATGGAAGAGAAACACATCGATCTATCACCCGGCGACCTCCGGCGGCTTTCAAATCTAGCCCTGCGCACAGATGGACATGTTGAGTGCTTCTCGACAGAATCGGGTATTGATTGTGTGGAAGTTAATGGCAGAGTCATATTTTTCTGTGTGCATCTGACTCAACCCTCCTGTCACCCTTTCCTTCCCCGCTATCTGTTCTTATGATTCATTAGCGGCGCCACGGAGCCTCCTGTTTTGCTTATTCTATTTATTCGGAATCAGCTGCCAGTTACAACCCGCTCCGTCTCCTTCATCTTTATCTTCCAACCTATAACTGCACTATTCCCTATTGATCTAATCATATGCTCCATCTCCTCTTTCTCTTTTTACAGGATTTCAAAAACAGCCCCTGCTAATTACACAGTAAACACACCCAAAAACCAGTCTGATCCTGAAGGTTATTTTTGAATTCTTTTTTATTTTGTCGTGCTTTGTATCTTTCCCCTATAAAGAAATAGTTAGCTATATATCAACAATGACACATGGACTCTAAAATAAACAAGAGTGAAAGACAGGAGAAGAGACGACTAGGCACAGGAGACGAAGAGAGAGAAAGACTGGGAAAGAGAGGAAAGGTAAGAGTGAAAAAAGACAGCAATTTCTCTACAGTAGAACCAAAAACAAACCATGGGAAGTGTACATTTCTTTAACATTTACAATTATAATAATAACAACGGCAATAATAATAATAACATTAACAACAATCATAATTGTTCAAATAATAATAATAATTAATAAAAAAATCAAAAACCTCTGGTTTCTCATAAAGACAAATGAAATTTTTTTTATTCTTTTCTTTATTTTCTTTAAAGATCACTGGACAGTTCGGCTTTGCACCTCTATAGGCTAATATTCTGTGTTAGTATAGTTGCTTCATAATGCGTTTCAATAGTAAACTTTTTTTTTTTTATTTCTTAAATGTTTCATTTAATTTATGTCGATGTTCTTTTTTTATACAAATAAGGAGTTCAGAGATATGTATACTTGTTCTGTCAACATGTTTACTGTACGTATGGATGTGTGCATGTATCTGCATATGTGTGGTAGCATTCAGAAAAAAATATCCATCCATTTTATTTTCTCATTCATTCACTCCCCTTGCCCTTCTTATTAAGACTTTTAAACCTTTTTATCCTCTTAATGACATTCTAAAATAATTAAGCTTTTCTTTAATGCCTTAGCAAGTCATATTCCTTTCTTCTTTGTCGGGAACGCAGCCCAACACTAATCCTTTCATTATTAGGAGCCAACAAAGGAGGAGCAATAGAGGGGGGGCAGACAGAGAAAGAGAGATATAAGGGAGAGGGGAGAGAGGATGGTTACAGGTGAACGGAGAGGAAGGAGGAGATGGAGAGTTAATTAAATGAAAAGAGAACCATCTTTTCCTTGCTGATGCAACGAGAGGACTGAAATAATCACTAGGAGATGATTCCTTTTCTCAAAGTATTGGCAGACTAATAGCGAAACAGGACAGTTAGCCTGTTCTCAAAGTCTGGATACTTTCCGGGACTCTGGGCTGTAAAACAGCAGTGTTGTTAGGGAATTATACATAGGAAGGATGCTTTGGCAATTTCAAAAATTTCAATTTTCTCGCATCTAACGCTCAATACCTCCTGGTCAACTCCCGCCGTCCCTCCTCAGCTCCCCCAGCCTGCTCACAGACTGCTCCCTCTGTCCACACGAGTCAAAGACTGAGCTTTGTGCAATAGATGGTTTTCTCCAGGCGTGGAATTATAGCAGTCATCTGCCTCTAATTCCCCTTCCACTTTGGAGGCAGCATGGGCAGAGTGCCTGCTTTCTTTGTGTTCCCCGCTTCCCTCTCGATCAAAATAATTATGGCATCATTTAGTTATTGTCTACATTCACCTCACCCTCTCCCCCCGCCCCTCCACGCTATCCTGCTCTCTCCATTTTCCCCAGTTTCTCCGACTTACAGTATATGGCACAGTCGTTAATGGCTGGTGGATCTATAGGCTCTCTTTTTCTCGGTCTGTCTCTGGGTTTGTGTGTGTGCATGGAGTGGAATGGAGCGGGATGGATTGGCTGTGTGCAGTATCTGTATACAGTCGTTTTCAGAAGGCCGCCCGTTATGGCGCTTTGTATAGAAGTGTGTGTGTGTGTGTGTGTGTGTGTGTGTGTGTGTGTGCGTGTGTGTGTGCGTGTGTGTATACTGTATATAAGGTGGTAGACAGGGAGAGGAAGGGATGGGGGGATGAGGTCAGAAGAAAAGGGGAAAGGGGAAGGAGAGGGGCTACAGTAGGTACTCCTTCTTGCCCTGGCTGGCGTCGTTCCCATTGAGGAAAGCCTCCTGCACCTCACCATGTTCATCCAACCCACTGGCCTCATGGGTAAGATAGGAACCTGCATGAGAAGAGAGAGAGAGAGAGAGAGGGGAAGATTGGAGGGGGAAGGTTAGTTGGCAAAGCGTCATGTTCATTGCAGCGCCATGCAGCATTATCAAACCACTCAGCAGTAAAAAATATTGAGTTCCATACCTGTGACTGATTAATACATTAGTTAACTGATTGTTAGGTCAATACCAAGCAAGAATAGGCTCTCGTGTACGGTACGAGCCTACCGGCGGAAATTAAAGGTAGGGGATGGATGTGTGAACAGAAGAGGCAGAAGAGGAGGGGCAGGCGGAGAAGATAATAGAGAACAGAAGACAGGGAGGGAGGAGAGATTGGCAGAAAAGGGTGGAAGGAAGGTTAGGTGCAAGAGAACAATGGCACGTTTGCGTCACTCACAAAACCCATCAAACACATTTTAACACCCCGCAGGTCTGTATGATTAATGATTCTGTGCAGCACAGGTTTCACAGAGACCAAGAGCCGCTCCAGTCATCTCCCTGCTCGAGTGTCCCTTCACTCCAGGGGTGAGTGACACTCTAATTCTCCTTACCGCAGAGGTTGACTGGCGTGCTGACAGTCAAAGACAAAGCCCTAATGGCTCTGTCTCAACATGGTTTGGTTGTAATGGTCCTGTCTCTGCGCTGATTGGCGGTCAAGCCATAGTGAATGTTGACTGACGGCTCGTCTAGCCATAGGGTAAGTAATAGCTGCTCGCTGCTTGCTACACTGTTCTCGGATCATTTCTTGGCAGCTGTAACGCAGAGTCGAAGGCTGCCAACACGGGGGCACTTAAAAAGATAGGGAACGCAGGCAGGCCACTTTTAATAGATGAGCCTTGATACACTAACATATAGTCATAAAACATGGGGACCACACCTACATTTCCCACCCCACCCGGTCTCTTCCGCTATCCTGGCCAAGGTCGTCCATCATGGACAGTGGCGGCCTGGAGAGGAGCTTCCCATCCTGTCTGCTTTGCACTGACGATTTTACACCTCAGTTTAAAAGATCATTTCCAAAGAATCTGGGTGTAACTGGCCAGCAATGATTTTTTTTCACAGCCAGAAAGTGGCGAGATGAGAAAACGTGCCTGTGAAAAATGTGATAAAATACTGATTGCCAAAATGTGTCCCCTGCTTGTGAAAGAAACTTTTGTGTCACTTGGAGTGTTGCATGTGTGTGTGTGTTACCTTTCTGTCGAACAGAGCACCAGATGGTGACGATGAGGACGCAGATGACGGTGAAAACCAGCAGTGCCAGAACGCCACCTATCACTGCATATGGCACTGCACTGTGAGTCTCTACCACTGCACCGGGATCTGAGGAAGAACAAAGGAGACAAATAGTACGTGTGGGTGGAGTGTGGGGGTATATAAAGGGAAATATGGAGATAAAAGGAGAGAGAAGTGCAGGCAAAGAAATGGAGACAAAGAGAGAAATGGATCAAAAATGAAAGCACGAGAGATGTTGTAGAGGGAAAAGATAGAAAGGTGAGAGAAAGAAAGCACATTATAAGGGCAGCGTGGGAGAGGGTACAGGGAGCGAGGCAGGAGAAAACAGAAGTCAATATCTTCCACCCAACTTGCATTATCACCTTTCATCACCCCTCACTGCACAGACAGTGAGAATGGGTGAGAAAAAAGGTGGAGAAATGAAGAGAGTGAATAAAAAAATAAGTATGTCAGCCTCTAAAAACCCACTTCAGCTAAGCACCTGTCGAGACCACAATGCATTTTGAATGAGGGAAACTTTGAGTGTGTTTACATCCTGAGTAGTGGAGCCCTGGGAAATGAAACCAAACACTTCACCACGACATGAGTGAAGAGAGTTAAAAAGATAAAACAATTCTGTGACATTTTGTAGTATAAAATTGCAGCAGAAGTAAGGAATTATTCATGTCGACCTCACCTTTTACCAACTTCACACCGATTTAAAGTAAAGGACAAATACTAAGGGAAAAACAGAAGGAATAATGAAAGGAAGTGAAGGTTAGTGTTGAAATGATTAGTCCATTAAGCAGTTAGTCAGCTGACACAAAAATGTAATTGACAGTTTTGATAACTAATTAATGTTTTAGGAGTGAAATATGTAATTTTCAGCCACTTGGGATCCATCGATCAAAGAAATATAACCAATTTGGTAAATTGTGATGATCATTATTACAGTATTTTCTCACATCGTGTTGATTAATTGGTTAGATGAAAGAATAATCAATAGATTAACTGTAAGCTGCAGCCAGAATTGGCTCATGAAGCAAACTGAAGACCAAAAATGTAATTTATCTGCGAATGGTTTGACCAAAAATACTTTTTGACATGACAAAAGCAGGTAGTTGAGTGCAGTGATGGAGAGGCAGAGAAAGAAATAGTTGGTAAAGTGATAAATTATGGTAATCTGTGCAGCTCTTTGAGTGCCTGAGTCTCTGTCAAAGTTTTTTTTTTGTAATTTTTTGATGGGGCTGAGGGGGTGTAGTATAAGAGCTGGTGAGGCCAATAGGAAGCAAGGACACGGAGTTATTGATGCAGCTCTTGGACCTTGACAGAGCAGAATTAAAACATGAATCATTAATACAGTGCTAACACAGAGAGATCAGGAGAGAAAGACGAGAGAGTCAAGGAGGAAGTGAAGGATAGGAAGAGGAGGAAAATGAGCAGGGATTGACAGCTGGAAAAAAAAGGGCACATTCTTTTGCCCTTCGGACATTTAGCACTTTGA
Organism: Centropristis striata; assembly: GCF_030273125.1. Classification (NCBI taxonomy): domain Eukaryota; kingdom Metazoa; phylum Chordata; class Actinopteri; order Perciformes; family Serranidae; genus Centropristis; species Centropristis striata. Next base: position 8,284,849 of record NC_081524.1, on the reverse strand, counting down.
CAAAGTGCATCACATTCCTGTTTAAACGTGCGATTAAGTATTGTTGATGATTAAATAAAGAAAGGTGCATCTGCAGGGACACAGGGCGTGTGAGATCAAACTGTGTAGGATCAAGCAGCAGTATTTCACAGAGGATAAAAAAGCAAACGCGGTACCTTTACCTCACGCCACCACAGCCCAAAGCACCACAGGAAATGAATGCAAGTATTAAAGAGGTGCGTCATTTCTCCGAGGAGCCCCTCAGAGGTTACATCAACATCGACTAAACGTTCTCCAAACTGTTCAAGCTGCTGCTTTTGCTATGACTCTTTATGACACATCTCCACACATGCCCAGCAGGTGAACAACCTCTACCTGCCACAGACGGCAGCAGCAGAAACAGAAGAACAAGAGGGATGCTCCCGCTCACTTCGCTTCATCTCTCCTTACAGAGTCACAGAGAGGAGACAGGGAGCAGGTGAAAGTATGGAAAGAGAAGAGAGATACCAGTGAGCGTGTGTTTGTGAGTGTATGTATGAGATAAATAGATTCTGTAGATAAAAAGAGAGGGAAACCAGTGAAAGTGTGTGCAGCTTTACACACATACACACTCAAGGTATAGCAGAGCAGTGCCAAGCAGACTCTTGCTCCTGCTGTGTAACATCATCATCAGGGAGAATACGATTAGACACACCTTGATCCCTTTTTTTCCCTCTGTATATGTGTGTGTTTGTGTGTGTGTGTGTGTGCAGATAAATATGTTAGTGAAGCATCTCCGCGGCCCTCCAGAGGCCAGTGTCGGTTGTTGCCAGTTCCTTAAACTCTTAATGCAGATTCATTAACATTACCCACCAAGCACCAAGGGACTCACCCCAGACCACACACACATACACAATCGCTGACTGGGCAATGCGTGTGTGGGGAGCATCAAACAGCCAGTGATAAGAGAGAGAGTGAGAGAGGGAGTGGGTGGTTGCACATGGTGCACACCCAAGCGTATGCAGGCACGTACGCTCATGTAGATGCAGGGCAAAGGAAGGTTGCAGAAGAAAAAGTGTGTGTCTGTGTGTGTGCAGGCCACCTGAGAGTCATCAAATGAGTTGGGAAGTGAAAGACACCAAAGGAGAGCAGGGAAGGACGAAGAGAGCTATGGAGGGGAGCAGAAGCAGAGTGAAAAAAGGTGTGTGTGTGTTACCTTTTGCGTCCGGAGCGAGGCTGGGTGTTAGGAGGGTTGGGGTGACGGGATGGGAGGTGATGGGTTGGGTGGTGGGAGAAGGAGGGACTGTGGTAGTGACTGACACATTATCTACAGACAGACAGGGGATAACACAACAACATGTAGTGACATACAAACAAAGTGTTGCATAGCAGGGTTACAGCCTATAAAACATGACACATGCTTTATTTAAGATAAATATTAATTGAGGTTCTTGCATTGACTGGATACAAGAAGTGGACGCAGCCAACATGAAGCCACACATTGGTTTGAGGATCAATGTTTTGAAGCCTCTAGTTTGGCACTTTGGCTGCCGCCATCTTGGTTTTTTGGAGGCAATATTTGACTGAGAGGGTGGATATGACTGCAACTGGCTCCTGGTTTTGGTGTGTGAACTTACTAAGAAAGTTAGCTTCCATGATTTGAGGAAAACCAAAAACAAGCTCATGACAGTGCCATGGATAGGCTTTTATGCCTTTAACCTGATTGACAGGTTTCTGTGGTAGCAACTTGTCAATTACAATGATGCAACAACCTAAAGCATTCCTTCTCTATCATCTATTTTACTCTAAATGGGACCATCATTTACAAAATTAATATCATGCTGTATTGAAGAAGAATTGAAGCTAAAGATTAAGACTTTAAACTCATTAGGAAAATGGTTAATGAGGCAATAAATCATGTGAGAAGTAGGATCATTTTATCATAGATTTGCATCTTTTGCAACCAGTGGCCTCACCCATGCTGGCCATTAAAATGAATGCAAGTTAAAGGCTTCACTTTTTAGACCTGAAGGCTGCATCCACTGCCTTTATACAGTCTATGGATTCTGGTAGATGCTAAAGCGTACCCACCGTTGCGGTTACGTTGGTTAGGTTTAGGTTTGTGGAGTGATATTGATTAGAGTAAAAATATCAGAGTAAGCCAATCGAAGGTAGAGTAGGGTAACTTCCAATAACTACATTCGGAGAGACGATCTAGCATCTCCCAGCTGCTCAACCTCAACATCCTGCTGAATAAACAGCTCGTCTCTTCCACTGAGTTTTGAACAGGAGGTTAAGATGTAATACACAAGAACTGGAGGAAAGACTAATTTCTAACATGCAGATCAGCAATTGAGGCCGATGCCATTTCGATACCAAAGACAAATGTTACTAATTATTTTCCAAAATCGATCCGGGTGTGCGAAATGGAATCGATCTCTACCCCTGACAAGCGATAAGGACAAGGACAAATGATGGTCTATGGCAGGCCTCTATGCCAGCTGAGGGGGTTAAAGAAGACGTTTACAATGGGGAAGACATGCTTTAAAGCGGAGGGCTGAAGAGAATCATACCTGGCACACTGACATTCATCTACGAGGCAATTGGAATATATAGGAACACATTCTCTATCACTGACACATTTTCTATGGTACAATGGCAGGAGAGACAGAGACATTGTCTGTGACAGATGCATTCCCAATGGAGCTGTGCCATGCAGGGACTGTCTCATTCAATGCAGAACAATAGCTTGGATCTTGACACATTCTCCGAATCAATGGCTGAGACACAATGGTAGGTAGAGAGGTAGAAAGAGACAAGTTCATATTGCTGTTAAAGACAAAAATAATGGCTGACAAGAACTAAAAGGGAGATGGAAGAGTGGGTGTGAATGTGTGTGTCTGCGTCTGTGCATCAGCACTTTAAGAGTGAATAACATGCCACTTCATCACACAATCTCTATAAAACCGCAACGTCGAGAGGTAGTCTCGGCGCTCAAAGTCTCGGAACACACACACACTCACATGAGACACACACACACTCACACTCACAAATGACACACACACACACACACACACACACACACAGCTTGTTTTGAATTACATGCAGGCTTGTACACACACCACCCAGACCGCATGTTCCTGCACATTTGCACACGACTGCATAATTGGCCATGTAAACACATATACAACACAACCACAGAAACACACACTATACACACACCTACACACACACACTGCCCTTTCTGTTCAGGAGTAATTTATTGGTAAGTATTCCTCTGTCTCTTCTCTCCCTTTCTCCCACTGGCCCTGAGATCATCAATCTCTTTTTGCACTCTTCTTATGTCAGCACTATACCTCCCCCCTCCTGATTTTTTTCCCTTTCTTCGAGCCCAGCCTTGGTCTTCTTCTCTCTGTAACGAAATGTTACATGGTGCGTGGTGTGTTCTGTGGGAAAGGCAAAGAGATGAGCAGAGTTTTTTTGTGTGAATTAGAGTAAGACAAAGAGAGGGAGGAAAGGAAAAGTGGACCAGTTGGAGAAAAAGAGAAATTACTGAACAATTAAGTGAGTATGTGTGCCTGTTCCTGCTCTCCTGCACGAGTGCATATATGTTGCATGTGTGTGTGGATTCAAGTATGTGTGCACGTGGCTGTCACTTGAGCTTGAGGATTAATGACCAGGGTTGCTGCACTAATTAACTGGACGCTGATTAATTCCTCTTGACTATCACAAATGACCTAAAAATTGTTCTTTCTCACTATTTCCAGCTTCTCCTTATCGTCACCCCTCACTTCGTTTTCATGTTCTTCTTCAACCAAACTCTCTTCCCCTCATTTGCACTTCCTCCCTCCTTCACTTTCCTCCATCCGTCTGCCTCTCTGGTTTCACTCCTCGGTGACTACGTTCCCTCACTGCCTCTCTTCAACTTAATTAAGGAGAATGCTATACAGCTGTCGTTCTCTTGGCCGATAGCGTCCTTTTTTCCCTACATCATATTGTTATTCATTAACACTATATGGCTGCCAATCAGGCACACAGCCCATGTTATTTCCAGGGATGGATGTGGCGGCACTTGCGATAATGACGTTTCTCCTCGTATCTCATTCTCACAGAAGTGCGCCTGAGGATACTGTGCCGCCATTTTGGATGAGTCCTGTTATTCTTTCATGTTCTGAGCTCCTGATTATGAGGGCCTTGCCCAGAGCAGTGGTGACTCCAACTGTCAATCACAGCACAGGAGGCTAAACATTGGTCAGGGGCTGCACCGCTGAGGTCATTAAGGCCAACACTGATTGGTTAGAGACTCATTCAAATTTCACTCAGACGCCAATAGAGGTGCGCTGTCATGTGTGGAGGAAAACTACAAAATTGACTCTGCATTATCTCTGTCTGCCACTAGCCCCCAACCTCTTCCCACTTTCCTTCTTTTTCTGTTTTTTGAAAGTCTCACTTCATTAAATGGAGGACTATGTTTTTCATTCCAATTATCCTGACACCTCATTACAACAGCAGAGGAGACACAGACTAATCCCCGGTCACCTAGCTTGCATCTCCATATCACTATGTACCCATCATTTTATCCTTCTATCACTCCCCTATGCCTTCTATGAATCTTTCTATAAAAGCATTAAACTCTATTCGCCCCCCAGTGTTCACTTCCTGCTCTGATTTGCCGAAATACACACATACTCACATACATACACATGCATACAGGTGTGTTGCATACATGCAAACAAACAATTCTTATCTTTCCATCTGTACCTCTCCCTCTCTTCTTTTTTTCTCTCCATCTCCCACACTCTCTCATGCAATTCAATTCTAATGGGTTTTATTGGCTTGGCGATTCATCTGAGTGCAGCAGCTCAGTTCAATTACATAAGGGAGCCCTCCGGGCTTTCACCAGACAATCAGCAACACTCTCCTCCCCAGTCACATGCACACACATTCACGTGCACCTTTGCGTATACACACACACATAAAAAAAAAATCCAATTTCTGCTTAACAATGGTGGCACAGAGATGAAACAACCAACAGAGGCCACATCCTTTTTACATTCTGCAGACACTTGCTGTGTGTGTGTGTGATGTGTATGAGTGTGTTGTGCTCCGTGATTCATTCAAAACAATTTCTCACATTTATATCATTAGCGGCTTTCTGAAAATTGCAGAAAGTTAATTTCATCTTATTAACTTGTGCACACACATCCATGCACTTCTTCTCTAAGTCATAAATACATCAAAGTGCACTCACACACACTCACACACACAATGCTACATGAACACACAAGCGTGACCGCTCAAATAAAGCTCAGCTTCAATGCATCACGTCTTTTCAACGGCCTGGGCTCCCCGGAGAGTTTCCCACCTCTCGCTCTCTGTTCTCCTTCGCCAGCATTAAGCTCGTCTGCCTTCATAAAGTGACAGCACCTAAAGCACCTGTGACAAATTGGCAGCCACTTTTGCCTGAGTTTGTACTCTGTGTACAGACCCTGATGGCAGATAACTCTCGCGGAGGGAAGGTTGACACGAAATGAGACTATGTGAGAGACGAGAGAGAGCACTGGTAGTTTTTCTGCACCTGCAATAAAATGGTTTCTTTTCTGCTGACTCATCCTTTACAACACATCCTCCAGCGCTCCCTGCTTGCCCTCCCTCTCTCCCCCAGTGCACCCTGGGATTTCCTCTGGGAAGGCTAGGAGCCAACTAAACTGACATCCGTTTATCTGACAGGCTGTGGTACTGAATGTTAACCTGCGTTCGACCTCCATCGTCCTTCTTCTCTACCTTCCTTCCTCCCGCCGTCTATCCCGCCTTTACTCTTCACTCAGTTACACTCACTTCTCTGTGTGCCATAGTCTAAGAAGCCCAGGCCTTCTCTGAGTAAGGAGACTGAACTGCAGTTGAACCAAGAACGGAGGGCAGAATGATGGCAAGGTGAAAAACAGTTGAAAGGGTGTGGGAGGAGTGGAGAGACGAAGAAGAAGAAATGGACAGGAGGTGTAAAAGAGGCGAGAAACAGCAGGCGGAGTAAAAAAAAAAGAGGATGATTGTTGAGGAAAGGGAATGGGGAGGGGGCGAAAAAAAAGGGCATTCAATAGACGAGAGTGATAAACGAAAAGAAAAAAGAGAGGAGAAAGGTGGAGAAATTGAAATAGTTCTAACTGAAATTAGGAAAAAAGCTCACAGAAAATGAAAAAGAGAGGCACAAGAAAACAGGCAAGGATGATACTGCATTTTTTTTCTTGTATCACCAAGTCTGTGGGAATAAGAGAAGAGCTTTGCTCCAAAATGAAGTATCTGAAAAAAGTAAGACACCTACAACAACAACGTGGGTGCTGGGCTGAAAAAAAAAAGATGCTGTGTTACAGTTATGAGTCATCTTAACATATTTTACTGAGTGGAATCATATTTATTTTCAATATTGACTGATGAACTCTGTATTGAATCATCAGAAAGTAGCTTTCACGAACAACGCATTAAATCATTCTTGGTGGCTTATTTGCATTGGCAGCGATGTATAGCAAACAAAGTGTTCTGTAGTTATGTAACACAACAGAGACACATATATCACTTGATTTAACATTACTTATAAAAGAATTAACACCATATTAGACAGATTATTAGTTGTGGCATACAGGAAAATTAGAGTGACTTTCAGTCGTTTACAGATTAATATGATGGCTGAATCAACAACTCTGAGCTCTTTGAGATAAGGTTTGAAACAATCTGCCCAGTGGGCGAGTACAGATTTTTTTTGAAGTACAGCAAACCACCACTGATACGACGCTACAGCAGGAGGATTTAAGAAGCTGATTGCTGGAAATCTGTGGTGCAGAGCCGAGGAGGTGAAGCTTGGCTTATGTTGGTTATGTGGATTTCTGGTCTTTTATGGATTTTGGTCGAAGCAAGAGTCCTTACTTTAATAAACCATTTTTTCATAATAAGTGAGGATATAAAAAAAAAGGCGAGATAAATCAAATTAATGACCAGCACGGAGCAACGACATGAAATAAAAAAGATAAATGATGAAATGTGGGGAAGAAGAAATGGCACAGAGAAGAACAAATGAAGAAGACAGCTAAAAAATGGAGAGGGAGGAAGCTGAGGAGGAGGGAGAGAGACAGAACATTTTTCTACAGAGGTGGCAACGCACATCAAAGCTCGACATGTCTAACCATCTCGGATATGGAGGGAGAGACGTAAAAAGACGAGGAGAGAGGGAGGGAAGTGGGTGGGGATGTCACCTTTCATCTTGCCACTGTTGCCACCCTTGATGCATGTGGAAAGCTGCCATTATATGTGCTGTTTGATGCGCGACATGCTTGTACAAGAGTGTGCGATTGTTGTGAGCGCATGTGAGAGAGAAAGTGAGTGAGTGAGTTCTGGTGATGGATAGATGAGGGGGCGCTAACCAAAAGCAGCACAAGAATGTTACATAAGATATCGTGTCTCTACTCCTTCCATACGTCCCTCTCCTTCTGATCTCCAATTCAGGTGCAATTATGGGAGCAGCCAGCAGGGGGAGTGTAGATCAAAAAAACCTGCTGAGTGACAGGAGTGTGCATGTAATTAGGCCAAACCACAAACGGATTAGATGTGAAACCGTAGAAGCATGTAATGACGAGCTAGCTGTGCGATTTAGCTCTGCTGCTGTCCCATTAAATTCCTCACAATTCCAGCTTTGTCCCTATTTGACTGCAAGTTTACCCAGTTGTTTCATGAGTGGATTACACAACATTAACACACATCAAGACCTTGTTTTCAAAATGCGCTTCAAACTCGGGGAGAAAGTTGGCCAATTTGTCACATTTTCTGAAAAATAACTTTATTGTGTTGCAAGATTTTCATGTGATGTTGCAAGCTCCACCGTCATCTTCTTTGAGCCACGGTGTGCAGCCTATCTGGGTCAACCTTCATTAAGAATTTAGCAACCACCAGTGAATAGAGGTGCAACATCTTGGAAAACTTGTAAAACATGACAACAAAAGCCTCTGCTCAAGAAACAAGCTAAGTTTATACGCCTGAATTTTAAATGCAACAGATGTTCCGCTGTTGTTTTTCTGCCAAATATTACCATTTAAAATGCAGAGGTACAACAAATTCAGCATTGCATTAAGACTTCTTTGTCTCTTATGTGTCAGCTTGTAGTGTGAAATTTAGTTCGGTTGTCAAAACATCTTGAACCTTTATTTATTGCACATGATGATTAAAGTTACTCTGTATAACTGGAAGAGATGATTGGGTCACGGGGGATAATATAAATTGGTTTTATACAAGGGATAGGCTGTATAATGATGTTGGTGACTAGTATCTGAGCATGGTAGCCTACGTCTCCTTGTTGGATCAATATCTCTGTTGAATCAATTGCACAGGAGGTTTAGCAGAGGTTTCCTGCTGTGTAGCGAATCAGGAAAACAAATAAAGCCGAAAGACAGAGGAGACATGCATCAGGATTTAATGGCTCTGTTGCCCAGTGCCAGAATAGCCAGACTCCAAAGACACTGGGAAGATAAAAGAATCGATAAAAATTTAAAGATTTCTCAAAAAATATCATCAAAACACAAGAACAAGAAATGTAACAAACAAAAGATCCATTGAACATAAAATTATTCTGAACAGTTAACAATTACCCGAGATACTCAGATGGGAAATGAAAACAATGTAGGAAAAAGAATCAATGCAGCAAACTTTTCAAGCACTTGTGGAAATTCTCACAAAACTTGCAACGTATAATTAAATGTCAGCCACGGTTACTCACCATACACCAGTAGGGTGTAATGATCGGCAGCGCGTCCGTAGTTGTTCTGGGCCTGGCACAAGTACGTCCCGTTGTGTGATTGGCTGAGACGGGAAATCTGAAAGGTGGGGCCGGAAATCTCTGCCCTCTCAGGTAAGGTGTCATTGATCTTGGACCACTGAATGTTCCTGGGCCTGTCGGGGAGGAGACAGAGAGAGGTTTAATGTTGAAAATGGGACAAAATGTGACAATATGTGATTGATTTTCTTTACATCACTCCTGTTTTAGCGTCCTTAAACTAGCTCCCAGTATGTTTAAGAATTGATTTTTAGATTTTACTGATTACTTTTAAGGCCCTTCATGGCCTCACTCCCTATACACATATATACAAGTACACACACACTTTCACACACACTCACACACACATACGCATCTATAGCATTTACATAAAATTCCCCCATTGGTCTGTCTGTCTGTCTGTCTGCCTATTGATTTGCTTATCAGCATATATGTATGGCCACACAACAACCCTACTCCTATTAACTATCAAAAATCAACGTTAACAACAACTGGTGTTGTAAATATCTAGTCTTTATTTTTTTATTTTTTCATTTACCTTATTTTCTGTGTAAGTTGTTTGACCTATTCTTGTTCTCCAAAAGTGGGGGGGGTGGTGGTAGGCCAAAAAAAGAATTGATTTTAAGATTTTACTGATTACTTCTAAGGCCCTTCATGGCCTCACTCCCTGCTACATCTCTGACCTCTTAACACCTTACACACCAGTCCGTACTTTTAGATCCTCAGGCAGAGGTCTCCTAACTGTTCCAGGGGCCCGGCTGACAACTAAGGGGGACAGAGCGTCTGCAGTCAGGGCCCCGAGGCTTTGGAACAACCTGCCCGAGGAAATCAGGTCAACTGAGTCAGTGATCTCTTTTAAATCTCTTCTTAAAAAATACTTTTATCGGAGAGCCTTTGCTGATTTTACCTGAACTTTACCGTCTTTCTTTTTTTAATTTTACTTTATTTTTGGATAGGGACAATGCACATTAATGAACATCGAAAAACATCTTTGTAAATATGCCGGATTATAGCAAGGCTGCTAGTTTGCATCCGTAGTCCCTAAACCCCCCCCCCCCCAAAAAAAAAAACAAATATAAAAGACAGCAAGTACATAGGTAAGATACAAATAGAGGAGACAACACATACACAACACATAGCAGACCCAGACAGGATATAACTTTGCAATAAAATGTAATGTTCAAGTCGTCTCAAGATCCAGTTAGTGGTCACACTTTTGATGTGGTTTGAGCCATTGTTTTAGATTTCCTTTAAAAAAAAAGTAAGTGGGACATTCCCTTATTGTGGAGGGAAGACTGTTCCAAATACAACAGATAACACATTCCTCCCATACATAGTGCGTTTCAATTGCACAAAACTATTTAATTTTCAAACTTTTTTTAATCTGTTGTCTGTTGTTAACTTTGTAAAGCACTTTGTAACTTGTGTTTTGAAAAATCCTTGATAAATAAAGATTTTATTATTATATTATAATGTAAAGATATTATTACTATTATAATTATTATTGTTTACTTTAATTGTTTAAGTCATTTATCAAAGAAAAATGTCCAATATTTGGTGAAGAATTACTGCTTTTCTCTGTTTTAAATCACACTAAAGCTATCGTTGGGCTGTCAGTTTCACAAAGCAAGTAATCTGAGGATGCCATGTTGGGCTCTGGGAAATATTAATGTGCCTTTTTAAACGATATTTCTGATATTTAAAAGCAATTAGTTAACAATAAAATTAAATCTCTTCTTAAAAAATACTTTTATCGGAGAGCCTTTCCTGATAATACCTGATCTTTACCGTCTTTCAATTGCACAAAACTATGTCATTTTCTAACATTTTTTTAATCTGTTGTTTTATGTCTGTATTTAACGTTGCAAAACATTTTGTAACTTGTGTTTTGAAAAGTGCTCTATAAATAAAGACTATTATTATTATTATTATTATTATTATTGTTTACTTTAATTGTTCAAGTCATTTATCAAGGAAAAATTTCCAATATTTGGTGAGGAATTACTGCTTTTCTCTGTTTTAAATCACACTAAAGTGATCGTTGGGCTGTCAGTTATTTCTGGGAAATATTAATGTGCCTTTTTAAATGATATTTCTGACATTTAATAGCAATTAGTTAACAATGAAAATAATTGGTAGCTTTAGCCATCTAATTTCGTCCATGTGGTAATTTAGTAATTATAGTTTTTATGAAATTACCATAAGGTAAAGCCTATTTTTGTATACTACTGTGTGAAAAATATGCAAAATGAACAGTTTCAAGTGAAAGTATGGAGAATAAAGAACCCTATATTGAGCTGTATGTGCTTTTGTATTCTGTGTAATGAAGACTAAAGGTTGGAGAAGCTTGAGACTGGAAGGTTGCCAGTTGAAGTCTGGTTAGTTAATTGCTTTAAACTGAGTGGGAGTATAAAGTGTGATGTAGAAACAAAAATGTTTGAATGTGAAAATATCTCACATCAGATTAATTAATGAATTAATTATCTGTAACCACTTATGCAAACTCAGGTCTTGGGGGTCTGGAGCCAATCCCAGTTTACACTGGACACCCTGGACTGGTTGCCAGACTATTGCAGGGCAGACACATAGAGCTCTCATTCACTCCTATGGGCACTAATTCACCAATTAAACCTAAGATGCATGTCTTTGAACTGTGGACTGAAGCCAGAGGACTCAGAGAGAACCAGTGGTGGAATGTAACGTACAATTTTGAGGGACTTGTAATTTACTTGAGAATTTCCATTTTATGTAACTTTATACTTCTACTTCACTAAATTTAGAGGCAAATATTGAACTTTTTACTCCACTACATTTAGCTGACAGCTTTAGTTACTTTTCAGCTCAAGATTTAACATAAAAAAAGTAAGTGATTAGACATTTTCTTAATGTTAAACCTCATGACAGTATATTAAGTAGTTAAAATGAGCCCTAAATGCATCAATACTAATCTAATCTAATATATTTGGAATATGTAGAATATAACACTGTAAATTGGTCCATTTTGCATAACGAGTACTTTTATTTTTGATACTTAAAGTACATTTTAATGCTGATACTTTTGTACTTTTACTTCAGTAAGTTTTGAATGCAGGACTTTTACTCGTAGTGGAGTAATTTCACAGTGTGGTATTACTATTTTTAGTTAAGTAAGAGATCTGAATACTTCTTCCACCACTGGAGAGAACCCACGCTGACAGGATGAAAACATGCATGCACAGAAGAGCCACAAGCCAGAATCAAACCTGCAACCCTCTTGCTGTGAGGTGAGATCAGATTTTGTGAGCAATTTTGGTTAGAATGTGCAGTTATTATCAAGTTAGATGCAAAATCACCATTCATTGTCTTACAGGGAGTCTGATGGAGGGTTGATAAGTGGGAAGGCTGGTCTGAGATGTGTTCGCTTGGCTCAGGAGTTGGAGATGTGGGGGAGTTGTTCCTCCACCACAAGAGCAGAAATAGGACTCGTGATTACACCAAAGTTGTCCTATTTTTATGTTTACAAGCTACTGATAAACCTATATTCAGGAGTCGCCTGGTTCTGATCAGAAGTGGGGAGAGTGTGAAGCGCAACAACTATTTTTCGAACATATACCATTAGTGGAGTGCTAGTTTTAAACACATTTAGTAAAAAACCTGAGGTGTTAAAGGGTATTATAAATGAGGAAGTGAAGGTAGAGAAGGGATCGAAGCGCAGGCACCAAGGGAAGCTATAAAAAGAAAGGTGAGGAAGGAGAGTAAAGAAGCCCACAGGGGGAGGATGACATGAGAAGAAAGTATAAAAGGAGCTTGGAGTAGGAGCCAATGGCAACAGAGAGCTGCATCCTGACAAATTATGAAGAGATGGATGGTCAAAGGGCGGCGATGGTGTGAAAGGGTTGGCAGGAGGGAGAGGAGGGCAGATGAAAGAGAAATAGGGTGTCAGATGTGCAGAGTGGAGGGAGGAAAAAGACGGGTAGAAAGAGTGTTACTACAGGTAGAGCAGAGAGAAGTAGAGACGGTGTGCTGGGAGATGAAGGGAAGGAGCAGGCAGACAAAATGAATTGGTCATGAAAGACAGGGAAGGCAGAGCAGACAGGAGGTGCGAGGATTACAGAGACATCCTGGCGAACAGCGCCGTGTGTGTGTATATGTGTGTGTATATGTGTGTGTGTCTGGCTGAGTGTCATGGCTCATGCCACCCTGGCCAGATTACAATCCTGACTCATCTGGGTTCTAATCCCTCAGGACGTCTAATTAAACCTCTTTCTTGCTTAGTCACACACACTTCCTCACTCATCCTACGCACGCTCACCAAATCTCCCCCTCGTCCTCTAACTCTAACACACACACACACACACACACACACACACACACACACACACACACTTATATACTTGTACTCCCACTCGTGGTAATTCCTTCAAACGAGAACACGCGAATAAGCAGGCAATTAAGCAAAATGACAAGACATCGTCTCCATCTCTCCTCCTAATAACAGACAAACAATGAGTGTACTCCTCCACCAAAAGGAAGTGGCATATAATTGGTCATTAATACTTAACAGGCAGTTAACAGGGCCAGGGAGCAAGCGGCAGGGCGACAAGGGGACTCTAATGTGTTAGTGTGTGAGTGTGTGTGTGCATGTGTGTGCAGTCCAGCATGAGATGAGGGTCAGAGTCCAGAGTGGCCTGCTGTCCCATCTCTCACTGTCACACACGCATGCATGCACCACGCAAACACAAACACACACACACACACACACACACACACACACTGCGAGTCCCCAGCCAGCCGTTACAAAGCTTTAGTGGGGCTAAAGCCAATACGCTTCTCAGCCAGTCCTCACTGTGGGATTTCACTTAAGTCATCACACACACACAAGCACACGCATGCACACACGTTTGGCTGCATGAAGCTTCACTGGGAGCTTTAGTGGACTTGATGCCCGCAGACAGACGGACCATCTAGGGGAGGGTTTAACAGCTTAGGACCCAATACCCTTCTGGAAAGTGCACAAAGGGCTGTGAACACACTAGAAAAAGGCTTTGTTTCAAAGCTGGCTCTTAAAAATGTTGACTGCTGATTGGGTTTGGAAGCTCTACCATCACACACAGAGTCACATACAAGTTTGCGATATGTCCACAGTCACACTGTTCTGGTAACCTTCGTGCCGCAGTCTTAAGCTCTTCTTTCTCTCTGTCCCTCATGCAATAAAATATGGATCAGGTGTTTTTTATCGGTCCGTCTAACATGAAATGTCAGGTGATATCACGGATATAGCTCTTCTGGTTGTGATCGGACTTGGAAGCACAAGGATTCTTTTAGTTGTGCTGTCGTGAGGAGGGATGAGGGTTGAGAACTGAATTGTTTGACGCATTTGAACCATTTTCCTCAGAGTTTATAAATTCATTTTAGCAATGACGGCAGGTTTTTCTGATAGTTGCACATCAAACTACAAGCAACACAACTGTGCTGCTTGAAATTTCTGTAAAATTGACATTCTAAGTAATGGTAAAATACCAGCAACATGCAAAAATAAATAAATAAGGGAGAATATGGGCTTAAACTTCAGCAATGCAATATATTTGACTTTTTATGCACTGCTTCCCAACATCTGTTACCGAAGTTAAATATCCCAGGTTACAAATAAGTCCCACATAGACTGGCTAAGCAGATTATTCCTTTGATTAACAGAACCTAAACGAAAACAAATGCAGTACAAATACTTTAATCTTTTCTTGTGCTGGTGCTGAAAACCTGTGGAGGCCTTCTTTTTAACCACACAAAAAATAGATCAGGAATTGGACCAATAAGCAGAATTGGTATCAATAAAATCCTATCAATTCCCATCCTTAATCATAATTACAAAAAAAAACCTGATTATGCAAATTTACATGCAATACATTAGACACCCTTGGCTTGACTTCATTTAAAGTTCAAGGGATGATGCGTTCGGAACTGAATGGCCCAACGGGGGCCTTCATCATTTGCGGGGACAGCATGTGGTCGCACTTAATTTTGATAGTCTATTTCCTAATAATTTCCTGGAAAGGGGTTGATATCAAGTTGCTGTTCGTTCCTCGGGATGGTTCCTAGAAAGCAGCAAGATATCTTGCAGTAATTATAGGGAAAATAGTGAAGTTGGTGGAGATTAGTAGTACTTGGTAATTACTTGAATTTTCCAAAAGAGGCCCCTGGAATTATGTGGGATTGTAATTATATAGAAAGAGGTCAAGTAAGTGTTCATTTTCAACAACACGTAATAAAGAGAGAAGGGGTAAGAGCTGCTGCATGCAGCTGACGATTTGAAGCTACTTAGGGGGAGACTCTCATTCAATTTTCTTTTTTTTTTCTTCTTCAACCTTTACTGAGGGCTGATAAAGTACACATGTTCTCCTTATAGTGATGCCCTGCTTTACTCTCATCCATTTGGTAGCTGTCCAAGAAAAACACTGTTTTCTGCTGCAGCCGGTGAATAGGACCACTGGAGCAGGCAGAGGGTACTCAAGGACGTTTCCACAGCAGCTAGAATGCGTTTTTGTGTACAGTGGACAGTAATTACTTGGAAAATAAACAGTATATATAATAAAAGCTGTGTGAGGTTTACAGATGATCTATCTTAGTCTTTTCTGTAGAGTGCCGGAAGGATGAGTCCTTAAGCCTTGAAATGAGTTGAGCAGTTTTGTACTTCTTGTTCCCTCATGTTGAAGTCATTGAGTGATTTGAATGGGTTTAGGTTAGATTAAATAAGGACTGTGGTTAAACACAAGCTTAAAAAATGTTCATCTTTTGTTCTATGACATAAAATATGTGGGTAAAATGAATTGTGAAGTGAATTTTAAATCTTTTACGTGTCTAAAAATCATTTAGAGCCTTATGTTAACGTTTTAGTTACAGCGGTTGCATTTAGAGATGAGGATTGAAAACTGGTTCCAAATTTTCTGATGCATCTGAACCATATTCCTCAGAGCTTATAAATTCCTTTTACCAATGCCAGCATGTTTTTATTTCATATTTGTGGTTTAAACTCATGCATCTATGCTGCTGGAAATGTAAAACAAGCATGAGTCATGACGGGAAAGAAGAAATGGTCCAAAGTATGATACATTTTATGAAACATTTTATGATTCAAAAGTTGTGTTTACATATGAGGATTATCTTGTTTTATTTGCCACAGAGCTGGATTTCTGCAAAAATTCTAAATTAATGAAAAATCCATAGACTGTATTTAAATAATGGAGGTAGACTGAGAGAAGCTGCTGCTAATTCATGTTAGCATTAACTGGAGCATTAAATGGGATGTTCATTTTGACAAAAAGCAAAAACAAATGGTACGTTAATTACCTAAGAAAAATGAACAGCGACTCCTTGGAGCGTCTGTTAGTCCAACCAAACGCTGAACAAGACATTTTTACTGAACAAAACATTCAAATAAACTGTCATTAAGTGAAAATACAGTGAAAGGGTCAAAGTTATGAGACCAAACCGCCAAACTTCCTTTTTTATATCTATATAACGTTATATATAACTTTATTGACACTTTGCCGTGGATACGCATTGTTCTGCTTCTCCCCTGATGACGGCTCGCCTTGTTAGTGACCTGTCAATCAAAGGTAGCCACGCCCCAAATCATACGATTCTTTATCTTCTATATTCTTCTAAACGGAGCCATTATTTGAACATATTATTGAACATATTATTTAACAAGAAATTGTCTTGAAAAAGATTTTTTATAGTGATTGAGACCATAATGTCCTAAAAACATTTCTGAGGTAATAAATTAAGTGAGAAGTTTTCTCATTTTGCATTGAAACGAATGGACAGAAATCTTTCTGCAGCCAAACTTGGCACCCCCTACTGGAATTTTTGGTAGAATGCAGCTTAAGGCACTTCCTGGTTTGCCTCCCTGCTGAGACCAGGAGGTTGCCGCCTGGAAAAATCCTGTATATTTCCAGGTTTGCCTATAAAATTATGTCAACCCTGCAGCACTCCATACCCCAAAAGGCACAATTAAGAAACACTTTGGAAGACCAACTCCTTACTGCATCTGTGTGTCTAAAAAACCTTCCAAACTGACCTGCTGTTGTTTTTAAAATTGCTCTGAGAAAATAGATAGAAATATCTTCACATCATTCAACCTCATCACTTCAACCGCCAAAACTGCTACAGTTCGTGGTCACCTTTGGCTCTGACTTTTGCCATTCTTCCAGGTAGCTTGAAGCTTATTCTGCACTTAGAACAGGTGCTCTGGGTAAATGTGTGTGCTGAACTGAAGCCAGTGAAAATATTACCTTCCTAACAGATTGCCAGAATGAAAGTAGAGCCCTGTAGGCTTGTAGCTGTCTGTGTAGCTGCTACCTGCAGCTACCAGCTGTTTGGTGATGTTACAACCTAAATGTCATTCTCATAGCAGCTCAAAACATTTTTGCAAAAACTGAGAATATTTCCTGTCCCGTAATACCATTTTGTAAAAATGTAGTGTTTGTAAGGGTTGACGTTGAACTTGGCAACCTCCCGCATGTTGCTGTCAATCAAAAGCTTTCTGTGTGTCCTTAAGCCGATTTGTCGGGACTCGTTGCAGCTTTTCAGGCACAAGCGCTTTGTTGGGACAAACCTTTTATACTTTCTGATTATTTTGTCATGAATTCATTATGGAGTGAGAGAAAACACATAAACCCACTGCTGTGACAACTCAAAAAAAGGCTTCACAAGCAGCGTTTTGTGGCAGTTAGTAAATGTACCGTTTTCATATCCTGCTGAAGGAGAAACTGAATGATTCAGTGTGTTTTTGAAACTACAAAGTCACCATGCCTCCTTAAGCAATGGTCTTTAATATTTCATAATAGGAAAACAGGCCATTATTCACATTTTCGAGGACTGCAAAGGTCGGTGACCTTGACTCTGCTGAAGTGAGGTTTCTCCCTTGCACACGTGCTCTGCAGGATTAATTTGTTTGTGTATTTGTGTGAATGTGTTGGGTCACACTACTTATTATCAGCTTCTGCAAGAACAAAATGTGTCATTATGTTGAGAGTAGATAGCATTTACTGGAGCACAACACAGTTTAGCACATGCACACACACAGAGAGACTTACAGAGGGTTCCCAGTGACGGAGCAGGTGAGGCTGAGCGAGTCGCCCTCTCGCAAAATGCCAGAAGGAGGAACAATTCTCACTGTTGGTGCAACTGTGGGGAGAAAGAAAGAGAGGAGGGGAAGATAAATGAGTATGCATATGAGAGAGGAAATCAAGAACGGCACGATAGAAAAAGGGAATGGATCAAAGGGATCAGAATGGAGCAACAATCAGAGAGGACGGAGAGAAAAAAAAGTAGGAATGAGAGACAGAGAGACAGGGAACAAAAAGGAGGAACAAGGGAAAAGTGAGAAAGTGGCAGTAGGAAGGGTCTTTAACATCTGTTTCCAAGGCAACCAGCCGACAATCCTATGGTAGAGACACCTGTTATCATAAGCAGCCCACCGCTCCAGCAGCTGCTGTACTGCACTTGCTTCAGTAACAGAGCGATGGGAAGCCAAATCCACGCTGACAGTTGGTCATTATTACCAGTTCTCTGGCTGGAGGAACGAGCAGCTCGCAGATTGACAAAACTGTTGAATATTAATCAGTGTGAACTATCAACAAACATTAGTATACACCAGGCAAATTAATTGTACCTAAGGACTGATGCAGAAGTACTTGCTGAATATGAATAATAACGGCAACGGTAAATATTTATATATGCCTGTGGAGTGTTTGACTATCTAAAACTATTTATATATTGTGGGATAAGAATCACATTGGACTGTCAGGAATGCTAATATCTGCAGAGAACTAATGGAGTAATTCGGATATTTGTTGACTTGTGGAATAGCATCACAGTAACATTGGACGAGAAAAGGATTAAATATATACTTTAATCTACTATCATTGAATATATCAATATTGACTAGGGGTGGGCGATATGGCCCTAAAAGATTATCACGATATTGCAGGCTATTTTTGCACTAACGATATACTTGACGATATTAGGAAATACTTAAAAAGATATAGAAAACATAATTTTTTTTAGTATGTATGAATAAATAGAATTCTAACATGTAGTTTGAAGTGCAAATCTCAACAGTTGCCAAATACTCAAAAACTCTTGAGTATATGAGCAAATAATAAAAAATATTCGGGGACATATTTTAATGAAATTTTGTAAAGGAGAATAAAGGTTCTTGTATGTTTTATTTAAGTCATCTTATTTTGACAGTCTTCTTTTAAATTATGTGGTGGATTCTCTTAACACACTGTGCTTTTATTTTGAAAGCTGCATGTGTTTAGCGAGAGGGAGTAAGGAGCTTTTTTGTGATTAAAACAACTTTAACCACTACATCAAGAAGCAGGAACGTTGCCAATATCATGATATGCATTTCTTTAACCATAAAAAAAAATATACCGATATTATCGTGAACGATACGATATGGCACACCCCTAATATTGACATAACATGTATGTAATAAATGGTATGTTACGAATAGAGGTGCAAATCGTGGGTTGCATCACAATACGATATTAGATCGATTCATTGCACAACTATATTTGCCGATATGACAAAGTCTGCCATGACTTTAATTCGGTTTGACTCAGTGGCCAGCGATCAATATGTTGTTGTACCTGTTACATTTATATCAAAACACAACTAAAATATGATTTTACCATTTTATTTCTGAGGTCTTCCATATATTTAAATGATTTATATTTTGAATACAAGACTAAAAACCGACCTTCTGTTCACTATTAAGTGCAACATTGCATTCAAGTGCAGCTGATTTTCATGGGTTAACTTAAACCTCTGAAGTCCAGGAGATTTTGGTTCAAATTTGTCAACTTCCTATGCATTCATTTCTGTCTCTGTTTAGCATCTTTCAGTCTGTCCTTACATCACATGCATGGCTCCTTTTTCTCCACACAAACTTGGCTATCAGTCTGATTTTTCATTTTATTTTAAATAAGAAAGTATAAAGCTGCCAGGAACCCAAAATACAAACAAAACACAAAGGTGTCTATGGAAATGTACCATTTTCTTAACCATTTATACACACAAAAACAGCAGAAAAAATAATAAATAATAAAATATAAAACAGTCTATTTGTATGTAAATTACAAAAATAGTAATAGTTTTCATTGTAGAAAGAAAATTCACATTTTAAAAATTGTCTAGAAACATAAATGGCACACTGTGAAAGCTCCTATGATTGCACTTTCAACTGGCTTTCTCAGCTTGTCTACATATCATATATAAATAAAGTTATTACTGTAAATAAAACATGTATTTTCAATAAATAGATGGACTCCAGAGGGTTAAAGAGCCTGCGATGAATAATTAAGAACAAAAACCATTCACAAAACCTATATCAAGTTATATATGTGTGTTAAGTTTACTTCCCAAAAATCAAACGGGTTGATTGTCATAATAAATGTTCGGGCATTGTATCAATGCAGTTAGATTGTTAAATTGTTTATTAAATGTATTGTTAAATAAATCTACATACCGATCTACATCGATGTATTGTTACACACAGAGTTAATAATACACATACAATAATATCGTGTAAAGAATCTTTCATTTGTTTTTGCTCTAACTTTGTGAAAATGTACAAAAAACTAAGTTAAAGATACATTTTACTGTGCATTGGGCTTTTTAAATTTTCTATAGATATCATGATAACATTGTTATTGTGAACTCTCTTTGTCATGATTATCATGCAGTAAAAATCTGATAGTGTGACAGCTCTAGTTGAATATAAAAAGCACTAGTAACAAACTGGATATTCATTCCAAATCAGCTGGAATTGAAAGAGCCAGTGAGAGCAAAATTCTGACAAAGTGAGACCAGTTGTTGTCAGATATTTGAGATTCAAAGACAAAGAACTTGTTCTCTCCAAAACAAGAGCCCAGCTAAAAAATTCCACAATCAATCCATGTTGACAGAGTTTTCTACTGAAGAGGAATCGAGCTACTCTCATCCTGGCAATGAAAGAGGCCAGAGAACAAAAAACAATGCCGTGACTTATGACAGACTGGTCTCAACAACAACAAAACATTAGAATTTAAGAAAGTTTCTTGTCTCATAAGTGAGCCTCAAGAAATTCCCCATGAATCTAATCAATTCTCCTCTGTGATAGGAGACAACTGGGCTTGTGAGATTCCACCTTGTAAAAATTATTCTTTAAAGTTTATCTTGTTCTAGAAGATTTTTAACGTTTAATACCCAGAAGGTCCTATATATAATCTTAAAGATTTATCTCCAGAATTTTGACAACATAAATGGAAGTCTAGTTAAATCAGTTCAGGATCAAATACTAAAGCGTTTAACTCACATTTTTTATATTTTATTTAAAAAATGTGTTCAGGTGTTCATCCCTGATGAATTGAAAAAAAGCTAAAATAACTGTGGTACACAAAGATGAGTACTCAGCTACTTTTAATCATTACAGACTAATTTCAGTGCTGCCGGTCATGACAAAAGAGTTAAAAAAAACTTGTCCATCAAGGACTACTGAATCATGTGAATAGGCATAATATTTATATGGGTTTAGAAAGAACCACTATTACTTCTTTGGCTGTCTCTTATCTTGTTAATGGAATTTATAAAGTTCAAGATAGAAAGGAACGCACGATAGGAATCTTAGACTTATCTTAAGTTTTTGATGATGCAAGTCATCTCATTCTGCTTGATAAACTTTCATATCTTAGAGTTTTAAAAAAGAAATCTGTGTTGCTCTCTGGTCCTTCTTCCTTTTGTTATAGCACCTGTGGAGCACCTCAAGGACTAGTCCTTGAGCCATTGTTATTTTTAATTCATTTTTCATTACTCAAATAAAAAGCCCAACAAAATAGCTAAGGTAATAAATCAAGAACTCATTAAGATAGGCTATTGCTTTAATCGTAACCAATTATCTCTCAATGCTAAAACAATATTAGTATTAAAATTATTATGGAAAAAAATATATTGTCCTCTCTTTGGACTTTGGTCAGGGAATGATGGTCCGTCTTTAAATATACATATTAATAAGAACCATTATTAATAAAGTGCAGTCCACATGATTTCTGGGTCTTGATGAGGCTCTACCTTGAAAGTAAATTTGACAAAAATTAAAAAGAAAGGTTGCCCATAAAGTTGAAATACGATTTTTGATTAATTATATATATTATATATATATTAAGTGATTTATTATTGCCAGATAAAGTGTATATCTTCTCAAACAACATGGTCTCACAGGAATCCGGACATGGATTTCGCTACAATGCAAGTTAATGACAGTCATATCCCGTGGCTATTCCAACATACAAAGTGATTATGTACATTCACTGAGTGAATATTTAGAAAATAAAACATATATTTCTCACTAGAAATGTGATCAAAATCCATTTTTATGCAGAAACTAAGTCAAAATATTGATTTTTTTCACTAAAAATGAGAGAACTGTCCGCCATGTTTTTTGTTCTGACCGCCGGGACCTTAAAAGTCACGTGACTTGGAACAAACCAATAGGAAAAAAGATCCATGGAATAGCCACGGGATCTCAAAACTTTATTAATCAATTCTTACAAACATATCACAATGAAAATGAAACCACAATTAAAAGGTTTGTTTCTGAATATAAAATTATTCAACTTTATGGGCGACTGTGTATATTGCTGTAACTCAGTCTGGACGACTCCTCATCCCACTAAACTTTTATTTGTTTTTCATCTACAAAAAAAGAGTATTAAGAATCATCAAATAAAAACATCAAACGCATTCATCTCAACCATTTTTTCTCCCGTCAGCCATCATCAGTGTTTATCAGATCAACCAACAACAGAATGCTTTATTTACACACACTTCTTTGAAAAGGACCCTCCCTAGTTTTTTCAGGAACAGTATTCATGCATCAGTTCCACAATTAATCTACTCAAAATACCTATAAATACAGGCCTCCTATCTGTCAAACATCTCTATTATAGCTTGGTTTAATTTAAAGAGGCTCAGTGATATGTAATGCTCTCCCATCTCGTATTAAAATGAGCACCTGCACTATTCATGAAAGCTTTTAAACATTTGTTTTTATCTCCACAACATTATCCTTATGGATTATCTGTGAAAAGTGCCTACTTATAATTAATCTAATTGTATTTAATTACTTTACTCCTTCTATCTATGGATGTCTGCTGGTGTGTTCAATCTTATCTTTCTCTATTTCCCCTCCTTTTAATAGTTTTCTCCTTCTCTAATAGATTAAGGTATACAGTGTGGAGTGCCCTGTAATGCCCCTCTGAGTGTTTTAAAAAGAAGAGGGAGAAAAAGAATGATATTGATGAATAAACTAATGACTAAACATCTCAATCTGGTGCCTCTCAGTCGATATGTTACTTTGTTTTCTGAATTTAAAAAGGATTTTGCAGACAGCAATTATTACTGAATTGTGAGGAAGTGACAGTTTTGTTTGTCCTCACATCAGTAAAAAAAAGACAGACATGTCAGAACTAAAATAGTTGAAGCAAACTTAACATGCTTGATAGGATTAGAAGCAAACAAATGGATTTACATTTTATATTAATGAATTAAATTATGATTTCAGAATTTTCCAAGGGTATAGATTATAGCTGTCTGACATTTTCAAGATTAATCCTGCTGAACCGTCTAAAGATATGTGGAAATATTAAGAATTCAGCTTAAAATAAAAAATATGGTTTTATCTGAACTTGTTGCCCTGAGTGAATATTAGACTTAAGCCAATTATAAATTTAAATCTCTCAGTGTTTGCTTTCCCCTGCTTTAAATGGACATATGTGCAGAGATTTCACAGCATGCCAAGTGTGCAAATTAGCCAGCAAAATCAATCAATCCCAGAACAGTACGGGGATCATTGCGTTGACTAATGTGACCCTGGTTTTCTCAGCTGATGTTGGTTAGCTCCTTAGACCACAGGGCAGGACCCTTACCTGGCCGCAGGCCTGATTCTGCCAGCTTCCTGCTTGACAAGATTTGTATGTGTTAGGTTTTAATGAGAGCAGGGCTCACACAGGGCAGCTTTGAATATCACTCTTATAAAAATCCTGGAGTACGTTTAAATGAACTTCCTTCTGAAATGAGATATCCTCCATTTGAAAAATGTGGCTGCTACCCTGACAAAATTATGGCTGGCATTAAAGTAAAACGCTGTAATGAATAGTACCGAAGTAGCAACTTAAGTGACAGCAATACAGATGGAATAATCTATGTTTCTGAAATATTTGGCAATGAGCATTATGTTACTTCATTTGTTTCCAAGACGGATGGGAAGCGCTGTGATATAAAGTACACACACAAACACACAAACACACTTACAATACACATCCAGGCGGTAGTGTCGGATCCTCCTCTGCCCGCCAAGCGCTGGGTGAAACGCCTCGCAGCTCAGCGCCGCCCCGTTGTCTTTCCTTTCTACCGGGATCTGGATGGTGCTGGACACGCTGAATGTCTTTGCATTGTCCTGCTGGGAAACCACACCTGGGGAGAGAGAAAGACAGGATGAGATGACAGAAGGAAAGAAGACAGGTGGGGCGGCCAACAAACAACCTAGCAGCCAAAACACAACTGTCTTTGCTTTTTTTTCCTGCGGAGACACCACACCTATGGTGTGAGAGGGAGAGAGAGGAAGGAGGGAGGGAAGTAAAAGATGGGTAGACTTTTAAAGTAGAGCACAAAGGTAAGACTGAAAGAAAGAAGTTAGAAGAAGTTAGCGACTGATGAATGAGCTGCTTTTTCAGCAGCAGGTACCTGTGGAGGGGAGGATGAGTGGTGGGAACAGAATAAGAGAGAGAAAAGAGAAAGCAATTTGCATCTATATTTCATGGCAATTATGAGCAGCAGAACTGTTTGTTTGCAGATGGCAAATCAACTGAATATTTTGTGTGTGTGTGTGTGAATGAAAGTGAGAGAGAGATGGAGGAGAGAGAGAGAGAGATAAAAGAGAGAATATGCATAACCGAATTGAGATTTTAACTGAGCCAGACATGGAGAGAGAGAGGGGCGTCAAAGGAGCACGGGTGAGAGAGAGAAAAGGCAAAGGAGAGAGGGACTCATAGACAGAGAGAGAGAGAAAGAGGGGAGCAAAACGGGTCTGATTGATGGGGGAGGAGGGTGAGGAGAGCTGCGGCGAGACAAGTCCAGACATGAAAGAGGACGATAAGAGTGCCAAGCCAGATGCAGAGTGGAAGAAAGATGTGAGAAGAGAGGAGGAGGAGAGACAGAAGGAGGGAGGATGAACAGCGTGGTGACATGGTCACGTATTGGGAGTTTGTGCTTGTTGAGGCAGAATACAACAATATTACTTATATCGCGCTGAGTTTTCAATTATTACCGGCGAGCAAATGAGAGCAGGCCCAATCGAAGCGTGAGAGAGGACGGCGGTGGGTGCAGATGAGCAGGATTCAGGCGGCGGTGGGAAGATAGCGTCTTAATTAAAGAGTGCTTTCCCATATCTGTTGGGATCTGCCTCTAACCTTTAGTGTCACAGTTCATTTAACTCAGGGCCAAAAACAGAGAGGAGGGGTGGAGAGAGGAGAGGAAACAGTGGAAAGGAGAAAAGACGACAGGAGAGGAAACAGGAGAAAAAGAGAGGACGTGAGAAAGGACGACGGGAGAGGAAGAAGAAAGGAAATAAGAAGGGATGAAACAGGAGAAGAAGGGAGGAAAGGAAGAAGAAGAGAGGACTAAAGATGAGTGGAGAGGAAACAGGGAAAATAATGAAGGAATGAGATGAGAGGAGAGGTCATGAGAAAGGACGACAGGAGAGAGGACAGGAGAAGAAGAAAAGATGAGAGGAAAGAACAAAAGATGACTAGAATGGAGAAATAGGAAGAGGGAGAAGAGAAAAGATGACAGGAGAAGAAAAGTGGTAAAGGGAGGAGAGGAGAAAAGAAAAGAAAAGATGAGAGGGAGCAGAAGAGGGAGAGGAGAGGAGAGGAAACAGGAGAAAAAGAGAGGACATGAGAATGGACAACGAGAGAGGAAGAAGAAAGGAAATTAGAAGAGATGAAACAGGAGAAGAAGGGAGGAAAGGAAGAAGAAGAAAGGAGAAAAGATGAGTGGAGAGGAAACAGGGAAAATAATGAAGGAATGAGATGAGAGGAGAGGTCATGAGAAAGGACAACAGGAGAGAGGACAGGAGAAGAAGAAAAGATGGGAGGAAAGAACAAAAGATGACTAGAATGGAGAAAGAAGAAGAGGGAGATGAGAAAAGATGACAGGAGAAGAAAAGAGGTAATAAAAAGAGAGGAGAGGAGAAAAGAAAATACGAGAGGTAGCAGAAGAGGAATAGGAGAGGAGAGGAGAGGAAACAAGGGATAAAGAGAGGACATGAGAATGGACGATGGGAGAGGAAACAAGAAGAACGAAGGAAATAAGAAGAGATGTAACACGAGAAGAAGGGAGGAAAGGAGAGTAGAAGAAAGGAGAAAGGACGACAGGAGAGGAAACAGGAGACGAAAAGATGAGAGGAAAGAACAAAATATGACTAGAACGGAGAAATAGGAAGAGGGAGAAGAGACAAGATGACAGGAGAAGAAAGGAGGTAATGAAAAGAGAGGAAAGAAGAAAGGAAAAGACGAGAGGGAGCAGAAGAGGACAGGAGAGGAGGGGAGAGGAGAGGAGAGGAGCGTTAGTAAAAAAAGATGAGAAGACAAGAGAGACAAAAGTGCAGCCCCTCTCCGTCTCTTTGACTCTTCAAGCCCTTTGCAACCAATAACCAAGATGAGGAGCGTCACGTCTTTGTCACCAGCGAAATTTGAAGGGAAAAAAAGAGAGGGAGATTAGATGAAAAGAAAGGGAAGGAGCAGAGGGGAAGGACAAAGAGGGGAGAGACAGAATGACAGGCGTGTTCCGACAGAGAAAAAGTGTAGAGGCTGGATGAAAGAGACGTTGAGTGTGTGACAAAAATAGAAAGTAAAAGAGACGACGGCTGACATGAAGTTTGAAAGGGCAAAACATTGCTCAATGCATGTCCCAAAAACTGTTGACACCAGATTATCTCACACCGTTTCATCTGGTCTGTGTGAGTTATCGGAGGGCGGTGAGTTTGAATTAATGAATAATGCAGCGGATTTGACAGCGATTTGTACTTTTAAACAATGTTGTCTGTATTCATTACAAAAATTCTTCATAAATTGAATAAAAATAATAGCCATAAGCCTGAGTGAGAGATGCTTTGCATAGATTAGTCTCCCAAGTTCTTATTCTTGTTCCTGCTCAGTCAACTGTACAAGGTTTTTTAGGAATTCAAATCAGAACGCAACGTTGTACACAAATGTGGATTTTAACGGGCGGAGTGCGAAAAAGAGATTTTTCGTGAGGGTAAAAGCACGCTGAAGGCAAGGGAAAGATCGGTCTCAGATGTATTATTGAGTAAAGTGCCCCTTTAACTGAAAGAAGCTAAGAGCTAGACAGAAGGGTAGATCAAGGTAACAGACTGATGGATGGCTCGGAGGTTTATCACAAGCGAAGAAGTACGGAGAGTTAGATGGCGATGAATTAAAAAGTCTCTCCTTTGTGAACATGCGAATGAGAGAAGCAGACAATCTGGAATGGATGTAGCATCTGTGCCTTTCATGTAATGGCGTACTTGTCAGATTATGTGCAAATAAAACACATTTGAAATAGAATTTTCAAGCAAGAGCACTGGGAGAGAGTTATATATAGAGGGGGGAGATGTGTATCTGTTTTCATAGGGAGAGAATTTGACTGGTGGACGCATTAAAAAGACAGAAATCTTTCTAATATTTGCTGTTCATGTCTGCCTTCTCAAAACACAGATAAACACATGTAGATATATTCTTCTTCTGAGGACTTCCTCGAAGGAGTGCAGACGGAAAAGTTAACAAGGTTCAAATCTTAAAAAAAGTGCGTTTGATCGTGTGAGACTAGACCGGCGCCTTTAAATATTGCAGAGAACGCTCGATCAAAATCATGGAAACAAGAGGAGAGGAGAGATATTTGGCAGCCCTGCAGCCAAAACTTTAATTTTCTCCCTCCACTTATCCATCCATCTATCTTAACCTGCTCTCATCAACTCGTCAATCTGCCATTCCCTCTGTCAATCCATCAATCACCAATCCATTAATCCCTCTTTTATTCAGCACTCAATTTGTGATATTATCCACCCATTTCACTTCACCTGCCCTAAATCCCCCCATTAGTTTCCTCATTTATCTCACACTAATCATCCAACCATCCATTAGCCTGTTGTCAGCCTCGTCCAGGTACCTGGTATCTCTCGGCCGTTGCGAACCCAGCGCAGGGTGGCAGCTGGCTTGCTGCGTGGTGATATACAGCTGAGCTCCACATCGCCGCCCTCCACCGCCTCCTGCTTCACCTCCACCGTGGGCGTCTCCGGGGGTACGGAGACAGAGAGCGTCGCCACCTGGTGGTGCGTGGCGTCCGTGTAAAGCTGGCAGAAGTAGCCGCCCTCATCCGACACGCTGACGTTGGTCAACGTGATGCGCACCAGCCGTGGCGTGAAGAGCACCATCTGGAAACGGTCGTCCTTCAGGGCTGGAGGTGGACAAAGATAATGGAGAGAGTGGAGGATGGAGGATGGAGGATGGAGGATGGAGGGTGGAGGAAGTGGAACAGCATGGGACGGGGTTGGAAAATGACAGGAAGAACAAGCAGAGGGAAGGTGAGAACATCAGTCAGTGGTAGAAAGATCACACTGTAAACAATTGTCTTGTAAATTAACAGTAAATACTGGCAGCAGGGTTGCCAGTATTTACTGTGATAAAACCACATAGCCTACTGAATTACAGTAAAATCCTGCATTTCATTGATTTTTACAGTAGACTAAAACACAGTATAGTGCTGAAGCTAGTTGCAATATTGTTGCAGTATACAATGCAGACATTTTTTGTAAATAGAGCATATTACTGTCTGAAAGCCAGTCACTATGAATTAATCGCTGTCTTCACTGTAACCTCAGTAATTTTAATAAACCATATACTGAATGACTTAGTTAAGTAAAGTACAGCCATTAAAATGTGGACAAGAAGAGACTTAGAAAATATCATATATATGTATATATATATATATATATATATATATATATATATATATATATAAAATAAATCATATATTTTATGGGAAACGGCAAGCTACCTACAAATATTGCCCAGAATGCATTGTTTTCTACAGTATAATACCTTTTTAATGGAAAACAGTATGTTACTGTCACAATTGGCTGTTTTCTTACAGCAATCTGTTACAGTGCACCATCTGTGTCTGAAGTGAGACTAAATTCAAATAGATACTAAACATTATATTCATATAGATATATAAAGAGTAACAGTAAAAACTATGTGAAAACAACATAAATGATTTTACTCTGGGTCAGTGTAATTGATTCAGTGTTTTTGAATGCTTCAGGGACAGACACAGAGCATTAAGAATTGTTTTTGTCATGGTGCTTTGCTTGCTTCAAATACACACAAAGACACACAGACACACAGACACACAGACACAGACACAGAAGCGAAGACTGCCAAAGTGAGTGTCGTATTAAAGAAGTTGTTTTAACACATTTTACTGGCAGGCCTTACTTTGCTTTATTTTGAATTTGTTCTCAGATGAGAAGCACCTCAGGGAGCGAGTTTATACATCAAATTCAGCAGGCTGCTGGTTCTCCACAAGTGGGAGCTATTGTTCATTGAGGGACCATTTATACCAGTGTTAACCTAGCTACATAATTAAACTGAATTAGTATTTTGTTTTTACTTGTTTTACATTCACTTGACACTGTTTTTCATGTTAGCCACTTTCGGTTTCTCTTAGGCTGCTATTTGCCTAAACCAAATAATTGATGAATCATCCCACGAACATTATTGTGCATGAACATAAGCATGGTGAAGTCAACATATCAGTTGTTGAACATTTTTAGGTTTCGCGTCAGTTAACGATGCATGTTTCATGGCACCAAAGAACTTTTTCGATCCCGGCATGCTGGTTGGGACAAACATAATGAAAATAATGAAGTTTGAACTTTTTTTTATTTTGCACAATAATAAGACAAAAAGAAAAGAATAAAGAAATAACAACAAAAGGAAGGTGCAAGGTAGTGGCAAGAAACCCAAGAAACCCATTAAAATTCACAAGTGCTATGAAATAACTATGAAATAGAAAAAAATTAATTACACATAAAAATAAAGCAAAATTATAATAATATTAAAAATAAAATAAAACAAAAGTGAAGAAATGTGTGTGTGCATGCGGGCCTGTGTATGAGTGTGTGTGCTACTTAGTGATGATAACAACCAAAATAACTCAAAAGAGTTTTACATGATTTTCTTGATAATAACCAAAATGAATATCAAGAAAACCATAGAAAATGTCGAGAAATCAGCTCTTAAATTAAACTCTTTTGAGCTATTTTGGTTATCGTTATATTTGTCCAAACAAATGTACCTTTAGTTGTACCAGGCATTAAAATGAACAAGAAATTGAAGAAAACAAGGGTGGTCTAATATTTTTTTCCACGAATGTATGTAAGGAGAAAAAAATCAATGGGAAAGAGTCTAACACACAACATCTACAGTTGAAGCCAGAATATTTGAAGGAGTTTTATGAACAAATTGGTATAGGTTCCAATGGACAAAAACTGATTTTTTTATACAAATTGTGCTCATTGGATCAGAGTCTGAATGTCAGTAACATCAGCAACCTCAATTTAAAACGACATGCTGAGCTACAGCAAAAAATGGCATAAATGGCATAATGGAAAAAATGGCATAAATGAATGTGAGACAGTAATCTGTGTGAAGTGAACTTTGAGCCAGCTCTCGTGGAGTGTGAACGTGCTTAGTGAAGCAGCTAACCTAGGGATGTTCGGGGTGAGGAAAGTCATGTATTGATCCCGTGGGTTACAGAGGCTCAGACAATTAATGGCCTACCTCAGTGAGGAGCTTGTGATAAGAAAGAGATCCTTCTGGTTTCTCATTTAACACCCCCGTCTTATCAGTGACTCAATTGTTGGTTGTGGGCTTTGACATTGACTCCTGCGGCCTGTCAGTTGTCTTATTTTTGGTGTTTTCCCTACACCATACTAACTGGTTTGGTTCCTTTTTCCATCTGGAGAAACAACTGTCAGTTACATTCCAACACTGGGTGTAGTGTTGTTTGTACATTTACTCAAGTACTATCATCATCATCATCCTTCGACTGTCGTTGAGATCCTAGATGACACGTCTTTCCATCGGGTCCGGTCGGCCATTGCTGCTCCCAGCTTCTGGATTGTAAATCCAGTGTCCCTGGAGATTGTGTCAGGATATGTATGAGGCCTGGTACCTCTGGACGATTGGGGGAGCCGCCATAGCAGGATGTCGGATATTACTTGATCCTTGGCACGATAGCAAGTACTATACTGCCCTACAAAGTCTAACTGCAGTAATAGGCAAAGGGAAAAACTGAGAAAAACTGATTTAAAGGTTGTTGTTTTTTTTTTAACTGGCCAACCAAATGGGTTATAGGTAGGTAAGTGATATGAGACTTATTTCTACATGTATTGATGATGTAATTTTTATGCTAAAAAAATCATGATCATTTATTTGACCTTTGTCCCCAAAAATGTAGTTATTGCACTCTGGTTTGCATTGCTGTAAAATGTTCTAATAGTAATGCAGTAACTACAATGTTGTTGTCTTCTTTCAGCTTTTATATTTTAATTTTAATTTTTTTATATTTTTCAAATGCAGTAAGTTTAAATTAGTTTTTAGAGTGAGTTTGCTGGTTTTAGTTTTTTGGGGGCAAATGCTTTGTTTTAGTTTAGTTTTTATTACTTTTAGTGTTAGTTTTAGTTTTTTTGTAATGGGGTATTTGTTGGGTGCCAGATTAAAAAAAGTCACCATAAATGTTGCCTTTATTTCCTTTGGCTTATCCATCTCAGCCCCAATAAGTTTATTAAGTCATGAAACCAGATAGATGAAATAGATTTCATATCAACCAAAAAGGTTTATATATGAAAAAAGTTCACAAAGCGAAAACGTAAGGACATTTTCACTATAATTTTAGTTAGTTTTAGTTGGTTTTGTAACCACAAAATACAGTTTCAGTTAGTTATCATTTTTTTAAAAACTCTCGTTTTTATTTTTATTTCAGCAAACGAAAATGCTTTTTCAATTCTAGTTTTCGTTATTTCGTTACTTTCCGTTAATTATAATAACCTTGGTATACACAGGCAGATTGAAAAGGATTCAAAAACAGCCAAAATAGCCCCAGACTCCAGAGGGTTTAAGTAAGGGATCAGAATACTTCTTCCACCACTGTCTACACCTATTTGAATTGCTGAAAAAAGTGTCCATGTGGCTAGTGATTCAGAGGTCTGGAGCCAGGCTAGTGCAAACCTGCACCCCCTACAGAGAAGTGATATCACTTCAGACTGGTAGCTGTATGTATGCTGATGCGGCCACTTACAGGCCAAGAAAGTGACAGTTGCTGCAATTGCTTCCACTTTTCTTTCCGATAAGGGCACAGGTTATATTGGAAGTACACGTCCGGAGTTGCAGGGCTGAAAGTGCTTGCTCTGTTATTCTGCAGCTGAATGACAATGGCTCGGCCCGGTAGCAAACACTTTGCAAACACCATGCATCCATGTTAATTAAAGTTGATAATAAATGTTACTTTCTTTCTGTTTATTTCTGAAAATGCATTTTACATTTTCACAGGCAGTAATTGGCAAGTACATCATGCACAAGAGAAGCAAAGGCTGCTTTAATTGAGTGAAATGACATTTTCAGCTTTTTTCCTTAGCCTCTAGATAGTTTGCTCTATATTAGCAAACAGTCACTTCTATCTTGCACCGTCTGGAACAAGAGCGGGGTTTTCACCACCCTCCAATTTGTGATGTCACTCCCATGGACAGCGGTGCAGAGGAAAAACTGCAAAACATGGTAGAAATAGCGGCTGTGACAGCACCCCAGACGATTTTCTGCTGTGGAATTGATAGTGCAGCTAAATCTAAAGCTCAGTTTGATATAAAAAGTTCAGAGAGAGTTTGCAAAGTCTGTCTCAATGGAACAGCTCCGGGCTGTACATTGATACAACATAACAGATGTCTTGGTTCTCTCATTTCCAGCTTTGAGGGAGAGTGTTGTTCATTTTCCCAAGCACTGATTGGACTATCCTAAACTAGAATGTATTCATTCATTCTCTTTGTAACTGCTTGCTTTATTCCTCTGTAAGCCCATTTCTAATTAGTGTCTGGCATTTTTATTGTTGATCTTGTTAGGTTTTAATCATTATTGTTTTACTCACTGTGAAGCACTTGCTAACTCTTTTGAAAACTGCTATGCAAATAAGGCTTATTGCACAACCCAGAATTATTTTAGGAAAGCTATTAAACTGAGTAGTGCTGCCCTTTGAGTCAGTGAGAGACACGCTAAATACTACAATTGTACACAGTGTAAACACTGCAATGCACACGATAAAAAAAACAAAACATAGATTGGAAACGCAGAGTTTAAACTCTGATGTGTTTTTTATACACTGGCTTTCTGTCCTTTCTCTCTCTCCATAGCCAATCATAGACCTCAGCCCAATGAGTTACACTCACTAACCCCATAATGCACAAAGAGGGAAGAAAAGAAACCACAGAGAGGATAGAAAAAAAGTACAACATGCAACAATTTGGCTTTTGTTACTCAAGAAAAAGTGGAATCAATAGTGAGAAAAATGCTGATAATAACAAATAACGCTAATAACAGTCTGCGGGTGACAGTGGCTCGATGTCCATAGATTCTCATTCGAGACTCACTTTGTATCGACTTAACTGAGAAACCTCTCCCTTACTCTGCCTCTCTATTTTATCTCGTCCCTGTCTCGCTCCTTTGTGTTGGCTTTGGCTCATGCAGGGAACAGCAGACACTTCCCAGATGTAACAACCGACCATCTCGCAGGATAATTCATAACAACACAGACACTACAGTATAGATATAGATATTGGCTTTGTGCGTGCATGTGTGCCAGAGAGAGACGAGGAGGGAAGAAAGAATGAGAGAAATAGTCTAATATAGCTACATAATGCGGCAGGCGGGCAAAAATAATATAGATAGAGACAGAAATCCACAGGGGACTTAGAGAGTGGCCTGGAGCGATGGAGTCAGTCCACTTTTCCTGGAAGTACACCACACTAATCTCTCCACCCCACCCACAAAATCTCCCCTGCACCGGATGCCAGCGAGAGCATTGTCAGAGAGCTATTCCCCACAGATAGGTAAATCTTTTTTCCCTCTCTGCACTAAATGGCAACTAAATGTCAGACTTCTGTTCAAGTCCAAGTTCACCTTTATTGTCCTATCTCATTTGCATGCTGAGGAGAGCTGGCAATAGGGGGAGAAAGAGAGGTATGGACCACTGAGGAGAAAGGGTCCATTTGGTTAGTTCCACCGCTCTATTATAGCTATCAGTCCCCACAATCTCATAAAACACACCCCTGGCTGGTTGCTCACTTGCAAAAAAACAGGCAGCCTAATTCAGAGCACTTTTACAGCAGCACCTCTATTTGGGCAGTTAGTGCGGAATGGCTCGGCACTGAAAGGCCTCAGTTTGTTAGCCTGATATCTGGGAGCCAGATGGGCAATGGGCAGAAATGGAAGAGCCCTACAGCGAGTGATGGAGCAAACGTGGAGGTAGAGAGAGCCAGAGTGAGATGTAATTTACGCTTTCAGAAAATGTCCCCAATGAGGCTTTTCAGTGCTTACGGGAGCCAAATTAGTTACGGGAAGCCATCTATAGTTTATACCTTGCCTAACCTTTGGATCATTTCCCAGTGCCGTCTCTCTCTCTCTCCCCATCCGCTCCCTTTCCTTTCCTTATTCCCTCTGTTGCTGTGTCTTTCTTAACTCTCCGCCAATCGTCTCATTCTCCCCCACTCCTTTCTTTATTCTTTCTCATTTTCTCTTTCATTCCAGCCTTCACAACCCGTCTTCCTCCTCGCTCTGATTAGGCTTCATCGTGCTTTTCGAAGGGTGCAGGTCCACATCTCGCGGGAGAGCATACGGGGCGGCTCTGTTTAAATACTTAATGGAACTTACCAGCAGCGCTGATCTGATAGAATTGGGGCGAGAGTTGAAAGTAAGGTTTCCATTTGGGGCGACCTCAACTCCCCAATTAAAGCCACTTCGTGATCGAGGAGACTAACAAGTGAAGAAGAGGTGTGTAGGACAAAAGTATTTGAATACTTAACCAGCGAAGAGTAAAAGCAGCTCTTTTGTCTCTAGTATTCTAGCCTGATCTGGGCATACTGTCGAGAAAATCTTCACTGACTACAGCTTTGATGGATTCTGTTCCCCGGGGGAGTGTGGGAGTCTTGATTGTCGAATCAATATAATTACAAGAGCTGGAAGTTGTAATACTTAGAAATGTGAAAATGTGATGAAATGGAACCTTTCACTTAAAACATCATGCCGTAACTTTGCAAATATACATACACATAAAAGCCTTTCAATTGCAACATATTTGCATTTTTTCTCTGTGGTTCAAAACATAGATTTAAGTACGTTCTTGCAGTCCTTAGGCAGTTTTACCATAGTTTATCTCCATATAAGCCAGTGATGTGAAGTATTATCCTCTCTTCATCATGTGGAACTTTAACTGCTCTATATCTGGCAGCCATTCATTTTTTTTGGCACTTTCGCAAGTCATATATTTAACCACACTACTACAGTTGAGGATTTCAACCTACCCACTACAACACACTACTGGTTCTTGAATTTATTTGCTATTTTATATGCCCAAAAGATGATGAATGTGCAGCTATGTTAAGGCTGTGTGAAACTGGCAATTGCATAGTCCTTGCAGCTGATGAGACAAATACAAACACTGTAATATTTGGATCAAAAATTTTGGCCGTCTGATGCTGTCACCAGTTCAACTAAATTAAATCAAACAAGACTGGATTTTTTGAATCGCAGTTCAATAACACGAGTAACAGTGGCAGATTGAGATTAAAATAATAATATGTAAGAATATCTTTGGAGCTCGGCTACATTCATCGAGAGCAGCTTGAGTGAAGTCAGCTCGGCAAACAGACTCTCTGAGAGTCTAAATCATGCTGGGAAAATAAGCACCTGTCATGCAACTACAACAGCAGAACAACTCTTTTCAGAATTGGAACTAATCAAAACTATTTTTGGAGCAGCGTGTCAGAGAGACTGAGTGGGCTGACCATTCAGTGAACTGAGAGGATCAGATCTTGGGATGTAGATATAAAAGTCACTGTTGAGTACTGTCAAGCTCCGTGGATAATACGTGAGTGGGTGCTCTTTAAAAGGGATTTGGCGGTACCAATTGACAGCTCTGCCAACCTGTTTCAGCTCTTTTATAAGTTGGATTTTGTTTGGGGAACATTTGGGCAAAAATGCTGTGTTAAAGAACAGCATTACTAGAACAGGTGCATCTCAATAAATTAGAATATCATAGAGAAGTTTATTCATGTCAGTAATTAAAAAAGTGGAAATAACACTATAACATTATATAGATCAGGGATGGGCAACTTAAATGCTGCAGGGGGCCACAATTTTTCATGGACACTACCACAGGGCCACATATAGGACCGTGCACTTAACCAGATATGATGAAACTGCAATTTTAAATATGTTTACGGTGCAGTAACTTAACTTAACATATTTCATGGTCAAATGCATGTATAACAGTATAAATAGGAATACAAAATGTTTGAAGCAAATAAAAAATAACCACTTACTGTGATATCTTTTTTTCCCCAGTGCAAACCAACATTAATAATCAATTAAGCAGGCCAAAATGAATTGCAAGAAGTAATTTTGTGCATTTCAACACTGCACTTTTAGGATTTCATGCTCAAATGCATGAAGTTGTACTGAGGGCCACTTCAAGTGAGGGTGCGGGCCTTATGCACCCCCCGGGCCTCCAGTTGCCCATCCGTGATATAGATCATTATACACAGAATGAAACATGTCATGTCTTACTTTATTTAATTTCTCCTAATCATAATGATTATGGCTTACATTTAATGAAGACCTAAAATTCTGTCTAAAAAAATAATTATATTTCAAAAGACCAATTTTAATTAGTATGTTTAATATGGAAATGTTGGCCTCTAAGAAGTATGTCCATCTATATGCACTCAATACTTGGTTGGAGTGATTTGACTTGAACCAATGAAAAAATGAACTTTTCGATGACATTCTTATGTATTGAGATGCACCTGTATACAACATAAGGTGAGTTTGATATCCTGCATGTGTGTGCAGATTTGTGCTGTTAATGAGTACCCCAGTTTACCTACAATAGATAGATAGTTACATGGCTGTCAGGTAGATATCCTTCCTGGACATTTTAACAACATCTAAATAGCTATTTTGCTAAAATATATGTACATAGTGAGGATTCAGCAGCTTTATACATTTTAAAAAGTGGAACTAAAGTGCTAAAACCTTGTATCCTTGTATCCCCGTCTCCCAGGTGTTAGTCCTCTACTTGATCTATCTTGATTTACACTTATTGGTCTCTACATTACCTGACTTTTTGACATAAAACCCTGAAGGCAATTTTTCCCCCGTATACTCACAGCTTGGATAAAGACGTTTGGTTCTCTTAAACACAGCTGGCTTAAACCGATAAGGCATGAATATATTTTGAATGTAAGTATTCATGATTGGCATAACTCTAAATGTTTTTTTAATGCTTAATAAAGGCTGTCAAGTAATACTACTCTTTGGATGTGGCATGGTCGTCACAGCTATTTCACACCCATATAAATTGTCAATCAAATGTGTGTTTCTTAACAATTATATTCTTATAATTCCTGGGGCTACCCAGTGGTGTAGTGGTTAGCACTCTTGCCTCACAGCAAGAGGGTCCGGCTTCCACAGTCCAAAAACATGCACTTCGGTTTAATTGGTGACTCTAAATTGCTCATAGGTACCTATGGTATGTGTACCCCGACCATTACTAGACGTGGAAACAACGTGACCATCTGGACGTCCACCTCCTTCACCTACATGGTGCAGTTTTTGACTGGGACCATTTTTGGCCAGGGAAACAGCGTCACAGTCCAACAATTATAAATTATTACTCATGCAATGCATTTTAGTCTTTCTTGTTTCTTGTTTTTTGTTCTTGTTTGCATGTGACAGGTGGGGATACATCTTGCACACCAATTACTGCTACAGCAGCTGCTACTG
This sequence comes from Centropristis striata, assembly GCF_030273125.1. NCBI lineage: Eukaryota > Metazoa > Chordata > Actinopteri > Perciformes > Serranidae > Centropristis > Centropristis striata. The sequence continues at coordinate 8,246,881 of NC_081524.1, read as the reverse complement.
GTTTGGTGTACTGTACAAATGATTTTAAACCCTTCAATTATTTAAGGTGGTTATTTGCTTGTTAGGTTGATTTTGGTCTCTCAGCAGTGTGTAGGATTTAGGGGGATTTATTGGCATAAATGGAATAAAATAATCATAAATACATAGTTATATTAGTATATAATCACCTGAAACTGAATTGTTGTTTTATTAAGCTGAGAATGAACCAATCACATAGGAAGCAGGTCCACTGTGCCCACCATGTTGCACCACCATGTTTCTACAGTAGCCCAGAAGGCACAAACCGAACACTGGCTCTAGAGAGAGCCTTATGTGTTTTTTTTTTACGTTGAAGTTAAACCCACTGTAGGTTCTCTATCATGCTTGAACAGGGAAGGGCGAGGGGGTAAGATTATTAATTTAGCTGCAATCTGCAACCTCACCACTAGATGCCAATAAATCCTGCACACTGCTTCTTGACGCTTGAAAACTATGTATTCAAATTCATCCTCTGGCCTTACAAACCTCAATTTCACCCTTAAGCGCAAGCTACGTCTTAAGAAGTCTACTACATAGATTACGTATGCCATTAATAACTATTGCTACAGCGCAAAACAAAACACAAAATTTTGCTCCAATTAAGCTGCCCCACACACATTTCAAAGGCAATGTTTAATATCCTTGATAATTTTTCTTTTGCTCAGAGGTTACCTAGCAGCACTAGCAGAAAATCTGGCTAAGTTGGCAGCTTTTGTTCTTAATTAGTTAAGAAAAAACACGTAGTGTTTGTCTACACCCCAAGGCCCTCAATGAAATCTGCCTTCATTATAATATTGGTTACAATGATAATTTGCCATAAAGCCGTCTTTAAAAAAACATGTGATTGCCAAGGCCATGCTCTAATGAGGAGTTGTATTAAGTTTTGATCTCATCACAGGGGTTAAAAGTGGATTATGCAGAGAGCTTCGAACTATGCTTTTAAAACAGTTAAAGCAGTCACACTGTTAGGGCAGAGAGGAAAAACATCATCTAAATTAACTCTGGGGTTATCTGACTTTTTAATGTGGAATCGCTTCAAAGGCAAAGCGAGGACATTTGCAATAAGAAAAATGTAAAGTGCAAGTGTTGGTGAGTCATTGCTAATGTGTTTAAAAGTCTGGCTTCAAATGGAACCGAGGGCAAATACATAGACACAGATAGATTAAGTTTGCCTGCAGAGACAAACGTGCACGCAGCTACACACCTCGCGTGCCGTTGAAGAAGAGGGTCTGCCGGCGGGGATTCTGGATAACCACGATTGATCCATCGTAGTTCTGCAGGCGGCAGGAGATCTGGGCCGTACCCCCCTCCAAGACTGTCACATTCTCTGCCTGCACCGCCTGACAACGGGCTGTGGGAAAGAAAGATGGACGTTAATATAGTGATCCAGTGGGGGGGTGATGGAGAGGAAGAAAAAGAGGGAGAAAAGAGGAGAGGGACAAATAGGATGAACAGATGCGGAGAAAGAGATGTTCAATTTGCACAGCGCTTGAGATAGAACCTTTCAAAATAAGGTACTTAAAGCATCCTTCATTTACTCGCTATTCATCATATGGACACAACAAGAGAGAAGAGGGGGAGGAGAAGAGAGGAGGAGACAGAGTGATGGAGATAAAGAGATTGAGAGTGAGAGAAAAGACACTGAAGGACTCGGGTCCTTATGAACAATGTGTTCTTATGATTATAATAGGGATGATTATAATTACTGCTATTCATCTTTTTATGTGCACAAACGCACACATATAAACAGCCGTACTGCCTCTGGCTAGTCTAACAGAATGCATCAACACACACATTTGAATACATAATGCCTTATTAAATCTCTAAGTGGCTGTCGGTCTCCAATTTAGACACACACCAGCACACCCACGCACATGAACGGACACAAACATAGTCACATATGCACTCATATACATGCAGTACAGATCACAGGTTGGACCGTGGCCTCCTCACCACCTGTGTGTTTAATTTAGTTTAAACTGCGTGTGAATCTGTGATTGCCTCAGTGTGAAAAAGTGCAGAGCAGTGAGACCATGGTGGCAGCCTCGGATGCACTTCACACATTCTTAATGCCATTTATCAGCCTGGTACGAGCTAAACCAATTGATTCCATTCCATTATCCCAATGTTGGGATGGTTCTTATGACAGGTATTTGAAAAGTGCTAGGAGGGAATCACTCATAGGCACTCATGAAATAACTACAAAATAAGTGGCATAGTCACTGTGATGTCACCCAGAGCCAGCCCAGGGCATAAGCGAAGCAACTGCTTATGGGCCCGTGGCCACTAGGCGGCCCCCAAGAGCAATTACTAAAAAATATTTACTTTTTTTGCATTTCTGAGTGATGGATTCTATATGATCAAAGGTTTAGACAGAACTGAGCAGGTGATCAGAGGGCCTATTAAGGAGAACTTATCATATATAATATAGATTTTTTTTATACAACCCCAGGTCGCTCTTGGAGTTGAATGTACATTATGAGATTACAAACTATATGTGACATCCTGGACGTCATTCATTCATTGGTATTATTATTGCATTGGTAATATTTATGTTTTAACTTGTTATTAACAATCATTATTATTGGCAGAAATAGGGGGCCCAAAATCGAATTCTGCTTAGGGCCCCATGGAGGCTTGGGCCGGCTCTGATGTCACCCATTGGTTTGTGGACTCACGATTGACAGTTTGGCTGTCGCCATCCTGGTTTTTGGTGCTAACCATCTTGGTGTTTTGCAACCAATCCATGTGCAGAACAGTTCTGGAGTCGAACAGATGGCCTAGTTATGGATCACACTTCTCTTGGCAAAACCTGCCCTGCGTAGCAACCCCAATGGTTAAGGTTGGCACTGACATTGAGTGGCTATGGTTAGGGATGGCTCATTGGTCAGGAAATAGGATCTAAACAAATCTGGTACAAGTATCCGTGCAAGCATGGACAGTCTTTGGGGTTGAATTATACACAGAGCTGGTCTGAAAAGGAGAGTGATATGATACGTCTGTGATGTGGTTTGATGACAGAGGAGAAAAAGCGGAGAAGTGGCGTTCAATACACATTTTATGCACATGGTTTCAATTCTTTCATGCTGCAGAATGATTGAAGAACACTTGACAGAAGGATCCTCCATAGTTGTGGCTCAGAGCCAGCTATTCTTGTACACTGAAGGTTCCTAAAGCATTACAAGAATGTATCCCTTTTTGGTCAGCCTGTCAACACAGAAGCAACATCTTGCTCAAGTTTTGACACTACAGACATAAATCATCTTCTTGAAATACAGGAACATAGCTATATAGTAAATAGTAGTTATATGAGCATGAAAATAGCATTCTAACAGAGAGGGATTCATAACAATGCGATAGAACATTGTGTTGTCAGCTAATGCTATTGCTACCTAGTTAGCTTGGTTACCAAGGGGCATTCGAAACAATTGAGACCATCATAGGATTAGGAAAATGATTACTAAAGTAATACATTAAGTGAGAAGTAGGGTCATTTTCCTATTGACTTTCAAACATTGGAGTCGCCACCTGCTGACCATTTGAAAGAAGTTTAAGGCACTTCTGCATTGGATTCACTTTTAAGGCTTTGAGTTTGCTGGATGGACATTTATGTTGGTGAACATGCTCGACTAATAAGGATGCATACTGCGTACACACACTGAAATATGAGTGCATGCGGAGAGACACAGACACCAACAGAAACTTTCTTGCATTATTTTTCAGACAAACTTGTCAGGCCCTAAACTCAATATTTTTAGACAAGGGGGGGTGAAAAACAGCAGGGAGCCTCTTTGATGTCGACAGCCCAAGAGTCAGTAATGAGGAGGTTGATTATGCTCTGATTGGAGCGCCCTCCATGTTTGTGGGTCAGGCTGTTGACACGGCTCAGCTGAGTCACACCTCCCGCTGAGCACAATGGACAGTACACCATTTGAATTCAAATGATTTATGCACAATTAGCCATAAGGCGCCAGCCAGCAGTGGAATGTGATTGCCTTGAAGAGAGTATCAGCTTGCCGGGCTTCCAAAACTAGTATTTACCAATTTGCATTCCCATTTGCATTCCCTCTCTTACTGGCAAAGTGTTGGCCGGGGGGAAGGATTTAGAGAAAGAACGACATCAATATCGAAACATGATGATGAAGCAGGCAATAAGAAGTGCCGATAAAGTCGACAGGACTATATATTTTTCACTGCTGGGTCTAGCAGTGTCTCTGAGCTCTGTAAAACACCTTCAGAAGGCAGGAAATGTTGTGGGACAAACAGATGGTGGCTGCCATAGCAGGAGTTGCTGACTTGACTGCTTTGGGCCAAAATGAATGTCTATATCTGCAGCCGAGTGTGCCCTGAGTTTCAGAGTATGTGCATGCACAGTAAGTGGGCATGTGCATTGGGTGTGCATGTGCAGCCTTGGCATATTGCAATTAAGCAGCTTTAACATCATCCGATCCTGCCAACTTCATCCAAATTTAATTCTCCCCTCGATTTTAATCTCTTTTAATGAAATAATCAAAGTCTACATATTCATCACATCAGGGGAAATGGAGAGACACAGTGGATATTGAACCGAAGACAGAAAGAAACCAAGAGGGGATAAAGACAAAGGGGACTCTAATACTCTATGGAACAGAGGGAAAAAAATCTTGACAATTACCACTAATTGTAGTCATTATTGCTCCCATTCTCTGCATCAATATTGTGATTCATATCGGGGGCCATCAGGGCCTGCCACCGCCATCCCAATTATTTTTCTAATAGCTGTTATTACTTGTCACCATGGCAACCAGGCTCTGCCGCCATTGTTTTAAACAGTGTTAATTGTAATAGTCCTGCTGTGCATCTCGACCAAGTCGGTGTAGTGCCTTTGTGTGATTAGTGACCCATCAGAACCAACAGATGAGGAACGCTTCAAGTGCGAGAGCGACTCCTAACAAAGAATGCGGTCAAAAGTTTCTTCTGGGAGGAGGCCAGAAAAACTAATGAGCTGTCCATTTGTACACCCACTCCTCCTGACAGCTGTCACCCCTTCAAAAGAAATTAGCTGCAGTGGCGTGGCAGCAAAACGCAAAAAGAAAAGCGACAAAGAAAAGTAAAAATAAGAAATCGTTAACCGCTGTTGCGAGCAGGATGGCTGGCATCCGCTGTCGCCTGCTGAGAGATGCCACCCAGAAACACCTGCTGGCTGCTGGTGGATGATCAATCTGTGTGAAGAGAACAGAGGGATGGAGAGACGATGGGGGAGTGAGGGCTCTAACCAGGAAATGATAGCAGGGAGTTAGGAAGTGATGGTTTGGGTATAATAATGCAGCTGGCGGGGGCTGGACGAAATATACGAGAGATGACGCATATTCTTCCACTCCGGCTCATAACGCAGCTGGGTACAGCACTTTAGTTTGACTGTAGGTTTTATAGGCTGCCATTCACATCAAGGCCGTGAGCCTGAGCTTCTGATCACCAGCATAAGTATAGTGCAGAGAGGGAATGAGAAGGAGGGGGAGGGACTCAACCTCTGTGACAGAGGTATTAATCTGGCCCCCATTAAAATCTGTGCCCATAATAAAATACTCCACAAGCGTTGAATCATATTAAGAGAGAATGCTGAGAGCAATCGATACCATGGTAGTGCACTGACTGGCTATGATCAACGGATAAATAAAACAGGAGGGGGAACAACAACAATCACTTCTCTCTCCAACCAAGCGGGGGCAGTATTTCATAGCGGTGAATTGGTGCTTCTCATCATTGGAAATGCCACTACCCCCGCTGTCATTGGGAAAAAAAGGAGGCTTTATTTACTACGGCAATAGAGATCCGAGAAGGGCCATCATTTCAAAATACATAAACAAATAAATAAATAATAGGCGTGCAAATTCATAAGACAAGGCTGTTCAGGGGGCCTTCCTAATGGTCCCGCAATGGGGTTGAGTTATAAGCCAAGGGAGGCAGGGGATAGAGGGACAGAGGGAGGGGATGAAGGGAGGTGTGGAGAGTTAAAAGAGGGGGATTTGGGAGGCAGCCAGGTGGACTGCTGGCTCACCCTTGGTCACGGTAAATTCTAGAAACTGCCTCACTGGTGCAGGGTTAGCGGGCTGAATTACCGCCTTGCTGCGTCTCTCTCCCTCGGCTTCACTCAGCCCTTATTTTTCTCCCCCCCCCCCCCCCCCCCCCCCTCTCTCTCTCTCTCTCTCTCCATGTCTCTGAGAGTGAAGAGAGGAAAAGATAGAACAAAAAGACAAGCCACATAAGAGATGAGCTGTCTCCATTTGCCCCAAACAAGCTCCCATGTATCCTTGAAGTAGTGCAGTCAATGTCTCCCTATTCATTATCTCTCATTATCTTTCAATTGGAAGTGGGCCAAGAGCTTGTGTTTTCTTTGCATGCTGGCCACGGATTTACAAGGGAATCGATGCAGGAGACTACAATGCATAACCCCGTATGCTATTACTGCTTTAATTAAAACAATAACAGCAGCTCATAGTTTGCACTCTTATGGGGTCGTCCGTTGGCAACTTCTCCATCTCTTCCCATCTGGATGTACATTTTTTCTGTTATCCCTCGAGTCTGTGAGGCGAGCCGGGTTTCAAAGTATGTATGCAAATTAGGTTTGCAATGTTTATGTGTATGTGTGTGTGTGTATGTGTGGAGGCACACTTGCTCCAGGTTAATCACAGAGTTTTGTGGTGTACTGACTCTATAAAATAGCTGACTTTGAGGTTCTTCTCCTCCATACTTCCCTCTGCAGACCCACAACTCTCCCCCATTCCTCTCCCCACTTTCTGTTCTCAGTCTAAAATTATCACTCTATCTCTCTGAGGGAGCCAGAACTCTGCCAATCATATCCAGTGTAAAGAAAAAAATGCTCCCTCTATAAATAATACATAATCCTTTACAAATCTCGCTCTCATTACCTTCGTTCTGTCTTTTTCTCCTGTCCTCCTTTTTTTCCCTTTTTAAAGCGAACCCCACACCCTCCGCCCCCAGTTCCACTTAGTCCAAAACTCATAATTCTCTCCTCCTGCTGCCTGTGTCTAATCTCATCCTCACATCTTCCTTTTTCTCCTTTTATTTAAACCTACTCCCTCCATTCCTCTCTTCCCCACCTTCTGCCTGATCTAATCCTTGATCCCTCCTCCCTTCATCAGTCCCCTTTCCTTTCTTCCTCCTCCTTCTCTTCCTTATCTTTTATTGCATCGCTCATCTTCCTCATCAGCGCTGTCCTAAAGATCCTCTCTTTCTCTCCTCTGCCTCAGGAGAATTGTTGCAATTCTTTCTTTCTCTCCGCTGTTAGCTGCTGTCGCTTCACACCGTTTCTTCACTTCTGTCTCTCCTTCCTTTTCTTTCTTCATGTTGTTTTTCCTCCCCTTGCAATAGTTTCCTTCCAAGCTGCAATAGGCTTTTATTCCCCTTGCAATCTCTCTCTCTCTCTCTCTCCCGCTCCCTTTCTCTTTTTCTGACTCAGTGGGAATCTTTTCCTGCCTCTCTGCTGGTTCTATCTCCACACTCTCCTTCGCTAAATGTGATTTGTTCTGCAGCTCAAGTCTGCAGCATAATCGCGCTGTTTTTATAGTGTGCCGGGAGAGCGGAAGAGAGGGAGCAAGGGAAAGACAGAAAAAGAGAGAAGAGTGAATGGGACAAAAAGACAAAACAAATGATTGGAGCAGGAGACTGAAAATCTCAGTTTTTCTACCCTCTTTCAACTTCTTCCCTACTTTTGCTTTTTTTAATTGCCAGTTGTATAGCTTAGCCCTCTCCACACTTTCCCTTTTTTCTCTTTCTGTCTGTGTTTCTTAATCTCTCTCTCTCTCTCTCTCTCTCTCTCTTTGGCAAGAACTTCAGACCCTCTCTACATCACCCACTGGTGTCCTGTGAGCACTGCACTGCTAATCAGCAAAATCAGCATAGCATTGTCTCTGTTCACTCTTGACCTCTCATTAGAATCATTTACTTTCATTCTTTTATAAATTTCACATTCTCGTTTTAACACTCTGCTCCCACGACACGCTGCCTTCACCCCCACTATTGAATCTGTTCTCTTCTTCTTCTCATCACCTTTTCTTTTCACCCCCTCCCCTCCTCTCCCTGCGCTCGCATCTCCCGCTTTGACCTTCGCATCTTTATGTCCCTCCGGCCCTTTGCCGTATTTCAATCACCTCGTCCCCCTCTTACCCCATCCTCCTCTCCCGCTGCATTGCATCTCCCTGAGCACTCTCCTCTCCTCTTGTCCACCCATCCCATTACTTATTCTGCTCTCTTATTCACCTCTTCTTAGCCTTCACAAACCACCATCATCCGCTCGCTTTCCTCTCTCTCTCTCCTGTCTCTCCTCTCCCGCTTTCTGACAGTTAAAGCTGGTTAGCTCTATCTACTGTGCAGCGTTTTATGGCCCGGGTCTGTCACAGCCTCAACAACCCTGCAACAATGGCCGCCACACACACCCCAACAGCGGCTTAAAGGAAATTTACAGGGCTATTACGCGAACGGCTACCACACTGGAGATTCACCACAGCCAAAAGAACTGGTCTTAACACCCCTTCAAAATCCACCACATGGCTGCTTTCCCTTTGGTGTGTATCTGTGTGTGTGTATGTGTTTAACAGCAAGAGTGTGTGTGTGCTGAATGTGTACAATGTGTGTGCATATTCGAGGACCAACACAAAACTGCCCTACTGGCATGAATTACATAACCACACTGACTGCCAAGACACAAACTCATTCTTTCTCTGTATCCCTCACTCTCCTATTGTCACCCCCAACCCAGCATCCCCCTCAACATCCCACAAAACACAATGTCCTTCTGTTGATCTAATATGCGAAGAAAAAAAAAGTGAACTGAGATTTTGGCTGGCACAGAGGAGCAGGTACTGTGCACAGCGGCACAACACTTGTTTACCAATGAGCAGCAGGGAAAGAACATCTCCCTGTATTAGATGCATAATGCTAATAACGACAGGAGGTATTAATAGCAACTCTGCCACTGAACCCACTCCACTTCATGCACTGCTTTTTCCTACCATCTCTGCCTCATGTTCAATCAATGTTTAAACTCTTGGTTTTATATCTCGACCTCATGCAGCTCCTTTTGAGGCCTGTGGTTTTATCTCGTACCCCTCCCTTCCATCTCTGTCATTCTTGCACACACACAGACTGCGTTGTTCTCCATCTCTGTCTCGATGTTTCTCTCTTTTTCTGCCTCTGCCGCTCCCTCACATACAGTACAAGTTTCTATCTGGCCAGGTTCTTTCTTTTCTTCTGTCAGCTTGTCTCTCTTTCAATATATATTGGTCTCTTGCACTGCACTTTTTCCCCCCCTCAACCCCATTCTCTTTCTATTCGACAACCTCTCCATTTGGCTGGCTATATCTCTCCCACTCCGGGGTTCAACTTTCTTTTATTATGTTCTTCACAGGAGAGCTGAGAAAAAGGCTTCAGCCACTCTTATATCTCTCTTTTTCTCTCTCTGTTTCCACTGGCGACTGTTTCCCTTTAAGTCCATCCGTCCACTCTCTCTCTTCTTCTTGTCTCTCAGTCCCTGGTACTGTCACCTCCTGGGCATATGCTCCTCTCTTACAATTCTCTCAATTTTTAATCTTAATTACCGATTCTGACTTAATTACCAGCATTTTCAACAATTCATCTGAAGCTTTCACTCTGTGATTCCATCGAGAGCCGCTCCTCCCTTGGTCATTCTGTATCAATTTACTCTAATCAGTATCATATACACATTTGTGTTCTCTTTTTATACAACTGAGGCATTGCATTATAACATTCTGAGAAATTCCTGCAGGGAGTTTAAATTAAAAGAACAAAGAGTTTGCACTTACACTAAATTGCCACATCCTGGCTGTAATATGAAATGGGTGTGTACATGTGAGTATTATGTGCTTGTTTCCCTGATTTATTTGGAGTTTAATGACACCTGAGTTTCCCTCTAGAATCGATACTACACGTCTCATTTAATCTGTGTGTGTATGCACATGTGGGTGTCCATGCGTGCATGACTTACGAGTGATGCAGAGCAGGACCAGGACCAGGCTGCGTAGGGCCAGAGAGAAGGGGGCAGGGAGGAGGCGGCAGAGGACAGGGCTCCGGACAGGCCTCATTGTTTATTGAGAAGCCGTGTGTGTGTGTGTATATGTGTGAGCGTGTGTAGATGTGTGGATGTGCACGTTTGATCAATGGCTCCTCTGTGACCCTGCCTGCACTGCTTCAGACAAACTAGTCCACACACACACAAATTTGTTCTCAACTGCAATGCTGCAGACACGTGCACACGCTAACTGCCCAGCTTTACTTCAGTGCAATCAGACACAAGTTGTTGTTAGGGGACAGCACTTAAATAAAAGGACTCTTATGTCCTTCACTGCATCACAACACATGCAAAGAAACTGCTTTAGCTGCTAAGTCACATAGAACGGAATTGTAGCCAGGGCTTGCACGCAATCCACAGACACTTGGCCAGAGATCAGGACGCTAACAGAGCTAGCGATTTAGACACTATATCACAATGCACACAGAGATGAGCTCAGAGCAACAAAAAATTCCACTGTTGACTTTACCACCTTGTGCTGCTTAGAAAGAACTTACGACGTGCATTGTCTTAAATCCATACAGTGCTGAGGCTTTGCTGCTACAAAGCAGTAGAGAAGCTTTTCTACCACAGTGCTTTGAGCCTCCAGAGACCAAAGCCCAGGACTCTGAGATCAATAAACCAGAAAAACCAATACCAGAAGTAACCAAAGTAGACCTGCCACACTAGCAAGGGTATTCAGTAATGGCAGCTATGTAATTAACCAAACGAGGGGCATTTTAATTAGCATACTACCAACTGTACACAGCAGTGTCAAACTGGGAGCTAAGCTAGTTGTGAGCACCGGTCGCCCGAACAATCAGCTCTTCAATTAACCACAACAACAGGCTGCTTGTGTCGAGTAGGTCAAACCACACTGCTCCAAGGAACAGAAAACATCAATAATACAATATTTCAGTCAGATACAGGCTGAGAAACTGTCTTCCAAAGCAATTCAAGTTTATCTCTACTGATGTTGACTGAATGCTAACTTCTGAAATAGAGCTACCTACATTGCTGTGCCCTCGAGGACAGAGAAATCTAGGGCAACAATGCTCATTCTCGAACACATTGTATTTTAATGAGTCAGACAGGGTTTTCTGCACTTCACACCCGGCAAATCGGCAGGCAGAAGTCAATGTTCCTCTGAGCTATAACCAAACCGGCCAGGCCTCTGGAGAGATGGAGACACTATCTTACTACAACTCATCTGGAGATAGCTAAGGTTAAATAAAATCCTTTGAGCTCGAGTGCCGCTCTATAAAGACAGAGAGTGGAAGTGCTTGCCCTCTGTAGAAAAAACCAACCTGCAAGAGGTTGAGCAAACTGCAGTCAGACGGTTTAGTTTTAGATATTACACTTTTTAGACTGTTATTTTACCCCAGAGACTCGCACATTACTCTCACAAGGTATCTACCATTATTCGCTTGAATGCTAGAACTCTTTCGATACGCTATCATGTATACACTGTAGCGTAAATGGACAGTGACTTTACATGGTAATTCCAGTCTCCTCAGAATAATCACAGGCTATCAAACGGAGTAATCGTGCAGCATCGACCTGACTAACTCTTCCTTTTCAACATGCTCCACTGGATGCACTCCAGATACACACTCACTCATACACACTGATCTGAAAGCCAGCTGTGTTTCAGGTCCAAACAGAGCTCCGCTGATTGTCAGGATCTAATGCATTGTCGGCCTCTGGTCGTGTATAGCTCTGGAGCGTTTGTATGTGTGTTTTATATGTGTGTGCAGACACAACGCGTGATGAGCTGAACCACACACCTCACCGAGCACTATCTGATGGAATAAAGTGCGGGTGTCATCCTTAGATTACAACACACTGCCCGCTCTCTCACTCTCACTCTCTGTGCCACTGCAAACACAATGAGCTCTAACGGCGATGGCCTTGACACTTCTGGCAAAGACGAAAGCGGATCATCGCCAATCTTCCCTACGGCGTTGACTTCACCGGTCAACTGGCTGATGCTGAGAAAATTACTCTGTGTTGGTGTGCACCAGCAACTCAGGTCTGGCAGGTTTTGGGGCCTGGCAGCAGACGGACTGCAAAAAAAAGTCTATTCCCTTGTTCAAATTGATCTCCTCAAATTGTGTTTAGTTTATCCGTTCTGCCCTCTCTCTCTCCTCTTCCTTCAGTCTTCCAGTCAATCCGTAGCAGCTTGTTAGTTCCTACAAGTTTGTCCTCCTTTTGCTTTACTTCTGTCCTGTTGATCTATGAAAATTGCTATAATCCCAATGTGGAACCGTTGTTGATCACATCCATCTGTCTATCTGTTTTCTGTGTTCCACTTGTTTATATAACCCTGGCTACCCTCCCCTAGCTTAAAATGTGTGTGTGTGTCAGTGTGGGATCAGTGTCTGCATATTTTGCATGCTATTTTGTGAAGGTTAGAGATGAGTGTGTGTGTGGATGGTAGCAGTGACAATGGTTCTCTTTCAGGTCAACAAACAGTAGCGGCGTGTGTCTGAATGTGCTCGTCTGTCCAGTGTTGACTGAAGCAGAGTGTACATTTGGCTGTCTGTTTGGCCCTTTCACTATCTACTGCCCATTAATTTATCCTTGCAGGCACACACAGAGGCATCATAGTCGCCTCTTTATGTTAAATGGCCGTGTTTATGGCTGCAGGGATGCGCACGGCTGTCTGCTGACAAGAACTGTGTACATGTTTATGTGTGGCATTTGTAATTCAAAGAGGATGTGGTTATAGCAGAAATGAACGTGACTATGACTGTGTTATGAATTATGCCGATGTGAACGTGGCTCAGTGAAAGGTATCTGCTCCATATTTTTACACTGATGAAACAGAGATGATTGCTAGTCCAACCTGTCAGTATATTTTGCATCAACACATCGTGCATAATGCAATTCCTTTGTTGGTGCTCATTGCCACATGTACTAACATTACAGCTATTGGCAATAAAAGTGGCAATACAAAGCCAATGGTGGAAGCGAACTACAGTAGACTCTGTGTCTCTGACTTTCATTGTCCTGTAAAATGTGAAAGGCGACACAGTCTTGCTATTATAATAGCACCTCTTCTTGTTCTTAATCAACTGATCATAAACCATCGGTTCCAATCTGCCACACGCTGTATTTACAAACATCTTTATGCATTCAATTTGAAACATGCTGTTCCCTATTATCAAGTCAAATAAAGTCAAATTTATTTATCAAGTGCTTTTAACAAAATAGGGTCATCACAAAGTGCTTTATAGAGTAACAAAGGACATAATTGCAGACAAAAAGAAGAACGCATCGCAAGCATTGCTCCACTGGCGAGTGTGTGTATATGTATTTGTGTGTCAAAGTCCCTGTGTGGGCAACCCCCCGATGGGTGTATTTGTTTTTGTCGCAGTGTGTGCGGAAGGAAGGGAGGTAATGGCAAATTGTGTCCCCTATCCCCCCTTCCTCTTTTTTCTCTCCCTCTCTCTCTCTCGTCCAAATCAAATTTTTAATGGGCTTCATTGGTGCCACCGTGGAATAAGTGTTGCCAAAGCACTTAAGGGGCTTAAGTCAGCGGCGTGCTGAAAATATTAAGCACTCAAACAGCCTTACAAGGATCCCTGCCTGCTTAAGTATGCCGAGGAGGTCGTGCCAGCATTTAATACCATTGGTATTAAAGCGCTTCGACATGGGAGAGGAACAGAAATATAGATATATACAGTATGTAACACAACCGGGTATTGATGGAGAGATGGGGGCAAGGATGAGAAGAGGCGGCGGCGGAGCCACGTGGAGGGAGACAAGGAAGAGTGGAAGGGATGGAGGGACTAACGGAGTGAGGTGAAGAAAAGAGTGCAAGTAAAGGACAAAAGAGAGAAAAAGGAAAGTGAACAGAAGTGGTCTGAGAGACACAAGGGAGGGAAAGAAAAGAAAAAACAAGCAGAGGAGGAGAGATGCGAGGGAATCGGGCCAAGGTGTGGGAGGTAAGGGTTGATGGGATAGCTGTGAACCAGCAGCAGAGGGCTAATGCAGAGATTCTATCGGGAGGCTTATCCAAGATTAAATTTCTCTTTGTCCTTAAGGCGCTTCTTGGGTAAGCGGAAGTGTCGAATTTATTTCTTATGTCTCCCTTGAGGTTGTGCAGGCGAGTGGGCTGGGAGAACATATATATGTGTGTGTGTGATGGGCGAGCGTGTTGTGGGGAGAGGGGGTTACATGTATACGTGTCTGTGTAGGCGTGAATCTTGAGGGTTTATTAGCTGGCAAAGTGCGAAGGAGGGCATGTATTCCTGAAAGGTATGGATAAATCAAATGAACATCTCCCCAAGGGCGTTACAGTACGAGTGTACATCCAAGTGTTAGTGTGGTTACATTAACGTAGGTATGTGAACTCAAACATATAGATACTAGTGCAGTGCCCGTAGGAAGTATGTATTCCTACATTACATGCCACACTACAACGTCTGTAACTCCATAAAACACTTACTTTTCATAAGGTACACACGCCATCCAGCACATACACATTGAACATTGATATTCGCTGGAAACTATTCCAATATTATTCGAAAATCGAACCTTGTAGCGCACTTTTTTACACTCCAAAATATAGGTTGGCTAAATAGACTTACAGATGAGATGAGTCAGGGTGTAAATCCAGAGTGAATTGTGTTACTGACCAGGTGTAGGCCTATCACACAATGGGGCGGAGCTCCCCTTAAAGGCGTCCGATCGGAAACAGTGCAATGCCGCAACATAAAAATCTTCAATATTGAGGATGCACACCTTCGTGCCATGCACAAGCCACATATGAAATCTTAGGTCAGTCTGACTAACGGTCAGCAAGATATCCCTGAACACACACACACACACGCTTCTTGCTTTTATAGATAGATAGATACGTGAATATTCTGAGTGTGATTCAAATATTTTCCTTTTGGGTTCTTTTTTTTTTAAATAAAGTTTGTTTAATGGAACTGCCACAAAGTCCCAGACTACCACAGAGTTTAATCACTCACAGGAAAGTATTATCTAAACTGTCCTGATTGAATAATCTCCTCTGGGATTCTCTCCAGTGTAAACAATACACAATACCAAACAACTACTGTTAAAGATACTGCAAAACCAGTGGGCCCGCTCCCTTAAACACTATCTCTAACTTTTCCAAGAACAAATACTAAACTATGGGCAATTTTTCTTATAAAACAGCTATTTTGATCCAGGTCTGTGCATGTTCACATTAGGCTGGCATGCTCAGCCCCTCCCTGGCCCTCTGCTCTCCTTCCCCTCTCATCTTTCTGATTTCTTGTTTGTCTGACTTGGTGTTAATAGCTAGCCTAGAGCCATGCACAAGCTAATCCAACTGGGTTTTCTCTGAACTCTCTAATTAGAAAAGTCACAGCATCTCGATCTATGGACACTATCAGTGACTGCATTTTCTGGAGGCACGGCTCAAGCTACTTCCTGCTCACCTCACGCTCCTGGGCACAGGGATCAATACGGTCCAATCATTTGGGTACATTTCAAGTGACACCACCTCTCTTTCTTCACACAATTTAGGATTACAAAGTTTTGATTTTCTTTATTTTTCACAGTCTGTTGACAGTGGAGCCTGGCAAATAAATACAAGTCAATATGGCTCACATCCTGACAGCTAACAAGAATACAAAACAGATATTAGTATTTGATTCAGTGGCTGTCTGATATGACATGTTTTGGCTGTGAATGCATAACCAGGCAGCGTGTTTTTTTTCATATACTCCTACTTTGTCTCACCTTTCACTACAGTAAACCAGGAGATTAAACTCACTTTCTGGCAGACAACAGACTTGGCACTGTCTTTTCATTGTTTTACAGGGTTGAGGGAAAGACAATAAAGGCGCTGTGGCTGTGGTATCCATTGTAGACATCCTATTATTAGTCTTATCCCTCTATGAATTTAGCATGCATCAACTGTGCATTAAAGAGGACAAATTTAGCTTGTTCTTTTTCTCTGATCATGCATATTTGAACAAAATACTCTCGAGTGACAGACGGCAAGAGCTGAAGTTGTAGAATGCTGTTGAATCTCACTACTTCAACAGAAATGCTCTTCGTTTAACTTCCTGTGTTGCATTCACTTAATCAGACCAAGCAGGTATTTAACATACACGGGACTCAGAACATTCCTCACATGCTTTCATCATGAAAACTACCAGAAATGTTTCTGTCTCGGGGCAAAACATGACTGTGAGCAAGAGCTGCAATTTGTCTCCAAAACGAATTCTTGGGAAGCTTCCTCTTTAGAGCCAGTGCGGACAAAAGCTTTAAGACTCTCGGGTCAAAAGCACTTAAAAGCAAATTGCTCACACAAAGAGATGTCTGGAAATAAGCATGCTACTTTTCTACTTTAAAATAACAATTTAAAAATCAGTTTGCTTCTACACTGTCTTGTAATAAGACACCTCAAGTGTAAACCTGTAAACCTCAAATGCCTGTTCTTGTGCTATGTGCTATAACTTTGATGAGCGGGAACTGTTGTGACACTGGCTTTACGGCACTAACACACCAACAATTTCATTTAATTGACTCTTGCCAAGAAATGTGGTGGAAATTCATAGTAACACCTAGCTGCCATAAGCAAGTTAACTAATTTCCCCATATTGCCAGGACTTGGAGCAAATGTAGTGCTTACACCGCTAGCACAGGAGCTTTGGACCGCTGGGAGGAGGAGGAAAGTCCGAGGTTGAACAGAGGAACCGGGTTGAACAGCCAAATTTCATATATCATTGCAGAGGTGACGAGGCAGAGGAGGATGCTAATATAGGAAGATAAGAAGAGAAAAGGTGGCTTTCTTGTTGTTGTACTAGGAAGTAATATTGGCTGGCTTGCTAAGTCTTGTGTTGTTGCACTTGTTTGATGTTCTATCTTTGTGTTAGCAATGTTGTCGTTGTAGTTTTTAAGCCCAAATAATGTAATCATAACAAATGTTTGTGAAGAACTGACAAAAAGTTTATTGGAAAAAAAACAAAAAAACAATTCTGCTTCTTTTTATCCAAGTAGAGGATTACATTCTTGTATTATATTCTCGTACCACAAAACCCAACAGATTGTTTTTGCACAAACCCTGATCTCTGGTGTCAAAATCCTGTGCTTTGTATGCCTAACTACCTATCCGAACTCCTCCCTGTGACTGCTGTGCTATAAGAGACAGTCAAACTCCCTGGACAAGAGGAAACTTTGCCACTAAAGGTAATCCCAGCTGCAATTACTTTCCCCACAAAACATAATTGGTAAAGCAAATTAGTATATGTATTTTGTAGGAGACAGTGTTGCGTTGTGAATGACTGAAGAGGGCCTGGAACACACCAGGAATCACACTGAGTCAAAGCTACTGCTCAGGGATATAAACAATGACATTTTAAAGCTAGTACTTTAGGTTGAAAAGGGGAAGAAACGTCTCCAGTTGCGAAATGATAACAAAACAGTTGTATAGACAATGTGTGAAAAGGGCTTCAACAGTCATAGTGTGAATAACATCTGTAACAATAGCAGTCAAGACAGATACAGCGGGAGTCAAGGTAGCTGCAGGTTTTCTCATTTGCTCAGATAAAGAGAACTGCAGGATACAAGGTGTTAGAGCATATAGGCCAACAAGGCTCAAGGCTTTTTAATGCACAAGTGACATATAAGCGTGATCTTGGCCCTTGCTGTTCTCATACATGCATTCATAGACAGACACAGTTTAAGTATGAGAATGCATTACAAGCATATTATATTATGCAGAACCATGCAAGGCCCCCCCATTGGGATGCAACTGAACGCTAAGCTCAGTCATCCCTTATTCAGTAAGATAAATGCAAACAGTGTTACCTGCCAAGTTGAGAACGTACTGTCGGAGCTTCCTAACGAGTGTTTCCGTGTGCGCTGTGAGCCACATGCTACACAGCTACCTGCTGGGAGTAACACTCATTATCCATGTGGCATCATACCTCCCAGTGACAGGCCACGACTCCCGGCTCACTGTTTTCTCTGCTGCACTGCATGTGTAGTCTTTGTGTTCACTGTGCATGTGCTAACATTTGCTTGTTACACATGTGGAAAGCTCCTTTGTACCCTGATGTGTGTGTGTGTGTGACAGATAGGTGTGACAGATTGTAACTGCATCTGTATATGCATGTACCGGTTCACCATCTTGCTCTTTACTTTCCAGGTATACGCGTGTGATGTGTTACTGATGTGCTTATCAGCCTGTTAATGCCGCAGCTTCTGATGTTTCATTTCTGTGCGCTCTGCAGGAGGTTGGTTTGTATATTTCTGTGTAGCTGGAGGCAGGGTCTGGACCAGGTTGGAAGAGTGTGGGTGACTAGAATTGAGCGGCTATGTGCCACCTCGCCGGGGGGTACCCTGCCAACCGCCTTGCCCCCATTCCGCCAATTCACAAATGCCTAACAAAGGGATAATTTCTCCCTCGCATGATATAATCTTTCCTTTCACCCAATGCCTCAATGGAACCCTTTATGGCTTTTTATCACATCTCTCTTTCCCCTCCCTCCCGCCATCTCTTTCTGTCTTTCTCTCTCTGTCTGTTGCTTTCCCGACCCCTCCCCGCTCGACTGTCTCTCTCCCTGATTGCCCTCTCTCTGCCTCTGTTGCTTTTTTCCGATCCTTTCCTTGCTCTACTCTTCTCTCACTCTGACCTTACAGAGGGTCTTTGCACTGAAGTCACTCTTGTTACTCTTTCTCTCTCCCTCTCTCTCTCTTTCTCTCTCTCTGGAGGAAAATCACACACTCATCAGTTTGCCGGCTCTGTTCCTGACGAGCAGGCTCGCAAGGAGAATATTAACGAAGCTCCTCAGCCAATTAACACCTAAAGCACATAACAACCTTTTATGCCAGCAGACACACTCGCATGCATGTGTGTGCACAAGTACGTGCTGCACATGCACAGATACACTAATGCACGCAAACACTCGACGATACACGCGTTGGATGCCACACATAATTCGGCCACCTACTCATACAAGCAAAGAGGCGCGCACACACACACACACACACACACACACACACACACACACACACACTCACGTGCACGCACACACACACACACACACACACACACACACACACACACACTGCTCTAATAGATTGTGCTGATGAGTGTGGGTGTAGAAGGAGGGGTACATTTATAGGAGCAAGGGGAAGTAATGTAGAGAGAAAGGAGATGCAAACAAAGTGATGAGCAGCAGCGAGGCAGAGAAGAAGAAGGAGAGAGAGGTGAGCAGAGAGGGAGGAAAGGAAAGATTGTGAGAGCAAGGAGAAAGACAGATTTATGGAGTGTGAAGAAAGGCATAAAGAAAAGGAGAAAATCAGTGATAGAAGGTTAACGTGGCTTGGCTGCTCCTGACATGGTTCATGCTAATTTGAAAGGTTTAATAGTGGGTGAGTGCACATGCACACACACACACACATATATTGGACGCTGGCATACACATAGTTATCTTCGCCAGGACAACACAATGCATAAAACATGGTGGTAGAAAGGGCATTAGCGGTGAACCTTTACACACACACACACACACATTTCTGGACACATGTGGGGCAGTATCCTGATATGCATAAAACATGGCAAGAGGAAGCAGGAGCAGGGGGCGTCAGGGAGATAGGGAGAACAAGTGCGAACGGACAAAAAGCGTATGGTAATGACCCGGATAACGAAAGGCTGCTGCAAGGGGTGATGAGTCAGAGAGAGTGAGAGGGGGACAAGTGTGAATGTGATAAAGTAATGGTGAGGAGGGAGTGAGAGAAACTTTCCTCACGGCCTGCTGCTTTTGGATTGAACAGCGTGCAAATGAAAAATGGAGATGAAATAATTAGACAGGCTGACTAGAAGCGCTCATCTAAATATGTAAATGCACTTAATTTTACTTTGATTTGCTCCACTGCTTCCCTATCACTCTCCCACTTCTATCTCCCCCACTTTCTTCCTGCCATTCTCTCCCTCTCATCTGTTCCTATTCCACTCTCGCTTCATGTTTTTCATCTCTTTTCTCCCCCCCTCTCTGTCTCCCGCTCCGTCCCCGTACTTCTTTCTCCTCTGTTTTTCTCTCTCTGCATATTAAAGCTACAGTATGTTAATACACTGTAGGTATGTCAGCTCGATTATTCACTGTTTTATGGACTTGCGGGAGTCAGAGAAAGAGAGAGTGTGTTTAATTAGTTCATTCACGCCTGTCTGACTCTGTGATGGGGTGTGCATTTCTGTACACATAGACACATGCATCCATGTGTACATATTTGTGGTCGATCTTAATACAATCACTCCTCCTGTCCATACTGGCCCTGAAGCAATCCCTAAAGTGCAGCAAAGCTAATATGATGCTTCAGAAGTCAGAGGTAGCCAGATCAAGAGTGTATATATCAAAGACGGTATTTGTAGTACAATATTTCCTCTTTGTGTTTCCCCACATACTTCTGTTTCCTGGCCAAATTGGAATTCAGGGATGCATCCTGACATTTAAGTTTGTTGCTGGAATTAAGTGTATCCATGGAGAACTACATACCGGACCCAAAGATGGCACCTATCCAGTCCAATGAGAAATACTTGCCGGATGTATATGCCAACACAAAACGTTATCTAGCTTCCAGGTTCAACTTCCTGCTCGTTCAACTTCCTGCTTCCAGTTTCCTCTGTTAGCCCCACCCATGAGTTCCCACTTGGCCCATACACTTTACAATGTGATGACAATACAGCTTTTAAAATGGTTTTTCTCTGCTCAAAGAAGGTTTTTCAAATATAAAACCTCCATGGATCAAAAATTCATAATAAAAAGTCATAATTGACCTTGCTTGTGGTTTAAGGGTGTCCTGTTAACGGTTTTATAGATTTCTCTTTTATAATGGTGGTTTATGGGGAAATGCTTTTTGGGCCACAGGGAGATTTTTTGTTACAATAAAGTGAATGGCCACCGGAGAAAAGTGTCTGCGAGGCTGAGCGGTGACACCTTATCATTTCTATAATAGATCCATGACCGAATCTAATAGTGACTGCTTGGATGAAGGTACCTACAGGTGCATCTCAATACATTAGAATATGATGGAAAAGTCAATTTCCAGTAGTTCAAGTCAAATTGCCTCAACCAAGTATTGAGTGTATATATATGGATACTTTTCAGAGGCCAACATTCACATATTAAACATACATAAAATTGGTCTTTTGTAATATTCAATTTTTTTGAGACTGAATTTTAGGTCTTCATTAAATGTGAGCCATAATCATTATAATTAGAAGAAATTAAATAAATTAAGACGTGAAATGTTTCATTCTGTTTAATGGATCTAATGTGTTATTTCCACTTTTTGAATTGAATTACTGACATAAATAAACTTTTCTACGATATTCTATTTGATTGAGATGCACCTGTACTTGATGTGGCTAACTCTGACACACTGAGGAAAATTTTTGCTTCACTTCATTCTTGTGAATTCAAATGTTTTTGCAGTCCATGTTGGTTCTCCCCTCACGGCCACTATACCAACCATACAGACGTGAGCTGAAAGTTAGCAAGAAGCTAGCATCTTAGCCTCTAAATGATCTCCGAACTCACAAGGAACTCCAGTTTTTTCAGTCATGCCATTCCACCACAGTCTCTACACTTTCTCCCTCCGATTTCCATTTGTTTATGAAGCAGGTTCATAAAGCCCCAGGACACGCACAAAGTTTTGCTTAAGTTGAATCATTTTAGAGTCACGTGGACATGTCTTTGCCTAACCTTGTGGGTTCACTCCCACGTCTCATGCATCACATATGCTTGATCTCTAACGCATGCAGAGTCCCTCTCAGCTGCATCTCAGAGGCATAACTGTGACCTGAAGCATTTATTTATTTATTCAAAATATAATATAATATCCATTCAAGTCCATATGTGAATTAACACGAGGTTGACATACAATATAAAAGGCACTCAATAAATGTATTTATCTACATTTTGCAAATTAGACAGAGCAGAGTGCTACTAGACAGAGGCAGAGAGTAGCACACTCTGCACTGTAAACTTTGTAACCTCACAGACTCTCCTTTCACTTTTGCCCAGCAGCTGGGAAGCAAGACACGGGAACTTCTTGGGTATTGACGAGCTGCAGCATTTATTCATAAGCAAAGTGTGACCTCCAATGTATATTTACTGCCATGAGACAACTGCTAAGCTTTCCCTTTGCTCTAATTGCCAACACTAGTTTATGTCAAACACTAGTAATTATTGACATAGCCTACTGTTATGAGAGGACAGTACATGATGTTTATGAAAAATGATGTGTGCTATTTTTAGAACACTCGGTTCCGCTTCGTGCTGCAAAATGCTACTATATTGGTATTGACAAAAGACCTATTCAATTGTTTAGGTTGGAGATCTTGTTGTACCCCAGCCTTAGTTATGGGTGCAAACTATGTCAGTGTGTCAGGACTGTAAACGTCATGTCAGCCTGTCCATCACGTGACAAAAGGGTTCATATGCTGACATGACAATTGTGGTCTAGACGCTGGGCTAGCTTGTGTTGCCACCGGTGGCAATTCCTGCCTGCTTACATCTTTCAATTTGTGTGCACACACGGTGCATCTAATGGTGGCCTCACGTTCCGTCTGAACACACCTTTTTAAGTGAAGAAGGGTATTGCTTTTCCATAGCTTAGGAGAAGATAAATAACTCATACATACAGTATGACGTGAGTATCATGTTAAGTCGGACATGAATAAGCCCAGCCTGTTCTGTGTTTGCATGCCCGTGTGTCTGCGTGAGTGTATTACTGGAGATTATTTGATACCGATGTTGTGATTTATATGAAAAGGTGGCTCTTGTAATCCCACAGTAAGAAGATAAGGCACAAAACATTTTATTTATCTTGTTTTGGAATTTTCTCTGGAAGCTGCCCATGCAGATTTCATCTCTACTGTATTTTTTAAAGTCCAATAAATATGGCAACAGTTCACAGATCCTCTTCTAATTAAATACATTGCGCATAAATTCTTACCATGACTGGTTTCGGAAACGTGTAAACAAAGCTGACTGCAAAGCACTGTGAAATTAAAATCTCCCCTCCTCTCATATTTTCCAAGAATTTTAGTAATTGCTTTTTTAAGTGTATGTTGACTGAACATGTTATTAAATTAGATTGTGCATTTCCATTGTCCCTTGTATTTGCAGAAGTTTCTATTTAAACAGAGATCTCAATTTTAATGAGACAGTACCTGCAAGCAAAAGTGAAAAATGAAAATGTGAGCTAGTTTGTGTGTGTCTGCTGGGTGTGTGCATGCTTTTGTCTGCATGCGTGTGTGTGTGTGTGTGTGTGTGGATTATAGATTAGAAGTCACCGTGGAAAAAGGCAGCTGTCCTTCTTAATGACAATCTGTCAGAGCTCTTCTCCAACCACTCCTCCTCTTTCATCAGCCTGTCTTCTCTTCCTCCAAGCCCGTCCTACTCTCTTTAGTCGGACTTGTACCAAACATCCCTCACTGGGACACTCACTTCCTGTTCCTACAAGGTGACTCTGACAGCAGTCCTCCTCGTTTTACCTCTTTTTCTTTCCTTTTTTGTCTTTCTCTCTGCCAACTACTGTCTCTCAATATCAATTTGTTCTTTTTGTTGCTTCTTTTTGGATTCCTCCCCCTAATTGTTCTGGAATATCAGAAAAACAATAATTACATAATTGTGGGGTCTTATTTGAAGATCACAGCTTTTAAATCTTCTCAATCTATAATATATGTGCATTAAATGTTGTATGTTATAAAAATAACTGCATACGCTTTTATGTATTTTCTACCATTTAATCACTTCTACAAAGATCACAGCTTTTGAATCTTCTCGATTTATAATATATCTTCTCGATTTATAATATATATTAAATGCTGTACGTTGTAATAGCTGCATATGCTTTTTTATGTGTTTTCTACCATTTAATCACTCTGCCCAGCACTTTGAATTGCTTTTGTATGACTTTGTGCTCGACAAATAAAGTGGTACTTGAGCATCCACCCACATTTTAGCCTCCCACATCACAGTTAAATGATCATATCAGACAAATGATGATCAATGCAAACAAATGACTATTTCACTAATTGCGCCACGTGATGAGACTGCTAATTGTGGGGTTTCTGTGGCAATGCTCGGTAAATGGATCAAAGTAATGATTTCTGATAGAAAATGCAAGTATGATTTATTGGATCAGAACAAGTTTATCACTTTTCTTCAGGCTAGAACTTCGCTCTCTTTTCCACCATCTGTCTTTCCGCCACGCTGTCTCAAGTCCAGGAACGTGAACCGTCTTATGGGTTTTGATTTGATTTGATTCCTTTCAGTCCTTTGTTGTTCTTTTGGCTTTTGTTATTTTTCTATTTTCATGTTTTTTTTCTCCTCGGAGGAGAAAAACAAGGGTGAAATTCTCTGTGTTTAAAGTTTGTTTCTTTTGCCGACATCTGAAGCAGAAGGTATGAAATGCTGCATATTTTTTTCTCCGTCCCTCCCGCATTAACACTCACCACACTGCCCACATACATCAGTGCTGTGCTGAACAGCCGGTTGGCATGTTCAAGGTATCTACTGCTGCCTTCACACAAGTGACCCTGACAGGGCACTGTTTTTATTCATGAGCCCTTTCCACCTCTTCGTCTCTCTTCTTCACGTCCTCCAGCTCTAACTACCCTCAGGCTCTGTTTATTCATTTGCAATACGCCACCACCGTTTTACCTACATAATAAGTCTGCCTAAACGCACACCAATGCACATCAATCAGTCACCACTGTGCGGGAATAATTAAGTTGAGATATCTTCAATATATTAATCATACTTTTAATAAGCAGACAAGCGAATTCATACACTCATTGGCAGACCTTAACGAAGGCTCTTGTCTCTAATCTGCTAATTGTCTTTCAACTGGACTTCTGATTGATTGTTATGACTTTAATGATTAAAAAGGAAAATGAACGTGAAAAGCTGCCACATCTCTCTTTCAGTCTACCTTTTATAAGGGCTGCCAATCACACACACAGCACTCAGCAGATCACAGCGAAGGCCAAGAGGAGCAATGGACGGTTCAGTCTCCATCCCTCTTGTGCCAAAGCGAAAGAAAAAAAAAGTATCAATTCATCTAAGAGATTTGCTTTCCCTCGTTTACTGGCTACTGGGCGCTCTTTGCCTTTAACAAGCAAATACTTGTTCAAACCCCTTTAATAAGCAAACAGCACACCGTGCTTCTCAGAACACCGTGCACAGTGAACACAACACACAAACAGACTCACGCACATGCACATTCCTCTATTTACTTCCTGGACGACTTAAAGTGGATGGAGAGTCTGCAAAGCCACAGCAGAGGGATCCACCAAATGAGCCGACGTAGCTTGGAGCAATTAAGCAGCCTGAATTTTATACACCTCTCCCCTCTTTCGCATTTCATTCAGCTTCACTCCAACAGCACGCTTGGTTAACTAGCTTGAGGGAACTAAGGGGATTTGAGACCTTTTACAGACTAACCACAAGAAGAAGAATTAGACCCCAACTAGCATGACTAACGCTTATAACACCCCTGCTATCAGGCAGTGTTTTATCTGTGAGCCTCCCAGTACACCTGTTGGTAATTCTAATGAAGAGAATAACACCCCCAGCAGGGGACTAAATTAAGTTGCAGCAGTCACAAACAGGCCTAATAAGGTATAATGTGAGGCCTGCACACCCATACATAAATCCAAGTTGTGTGTGTTTATGTGTGATATAGATGGAGGGGTTGCGGTTTTATTGCATGACCTGATACATGCACATATAAACACAAGCATGCAGTTTTTTTTTATGACTGCAGCAGCTATGACTATGACAGCGACCGTCCTTTAATTTCCTTCCAGTCTTAAATGAAAGCCTCAGCCCATGGTTTGGTAATGATAGTTATTACATTGCTCTGCCTGCAGGAGGCTATCACACAGACACACACACACATACATAAACTCACACACACTTACACTCCATTTAACTGATACATGTGCAATTGTGCCGTTCAGTCGGGGAGTTATTTTGCAAGCAACTGACACCATGCAGATGCACTCATGCGTGCAAACACATAAAAAACACACACAAAACCCCTCACAGCATCACACACACCATCATTCTTTGCAGCTGGTCCTTTTTTCCTCCACACCCACATCCTCATAATAACATCCATCGCCTAGCAACCACCTATCAGGAAACACGCTCACCTCCGGACCCCAAGTCGCCTGCCCCCTGACAGGCAGCCAATCAGGTGAGTTGCTCCCCTGGGGAAAAGCTACTGATCAAAAGGAGAAGGGGGGAGGGGGAATGTGGAGGGTGGGTCAATAGGGCCTCAGTGGTTCCTTCCTCTATTTTTCTCTATCAAGCTTTTCTCTCGGTTTCGTTATGTTCTTTTGACACAGTTATTGATGTCAATGCACTCGAACTTCATTCTCGCCAGCCTGCTCCCCTCTCTCTTTGTGGAGGAGGCACTCCAAACATACTTGTAGATGTACTGCATCAGATAGTAACTGACGACTGTGTTTTCTATCAGTATTCTCACAGACAGATGAGATACCACTCTGAATAAAATAAATAATTGTGTCATTTACAGGTAACAGATATTTCTGCATTTCTGTCCCAAGTTTAGATTTCACCAAAAGCATTTGCAATGCAGTAGATCTGGCATTATTTTCCAGACTTTATCTCATCAAATCGAGCTTGAAATTTGCTCCCTATCCCGGCTAACAAAGATGCCTCAAATAACAAGACACGGGCTGTGACGATATTTCAGATTGTGACAGTGTTTGTATTGCAGCATGTTTTGAGGGGGATTATGTCCCGCCAGAGAATTTTATTTTTTTCATCGGTGTCAGGTGATTGACAGTAAGCGGAGCACAATGTAACACAGTGATATGAAAGCACTCAACCTGGGGACTCTCTGGCACAATAAGATAATGATAAAACAGAACTCTAACAACACCAAATCAAGGCTTCATTTTTTACTGTGATGGATTTTCTGTCTTGGGCAATTTTGAAGTCTGTTGCGAGTTGTTTTTCAGGCTGAAAAATGGCAGCAAAAATGGCATCTTGTGATGGTGGAAAAATGAACTGTTTTGTCTCCGGCTCTTTTAATACACCACTGGGAAAAAAGAGAAAGAAGAGAGGCACAAACTTAAACAACAATATTATCTGTTGACAATAAAACTGAGATGATCCTGCTGGCTCCTTATGTGACAGTGACTTTAGGACCTGTAATCTCACAAGAACTCACTTGATCCAATGAAACCCCAATCAAAACAACAATGGAGGCAGAGGATCAGACTCAGCATGCTCAGCCTCACCTCACACAGTAATAAACTCTGCTGTTGCTGGTTTCTGAGGGATCTGCTGCTGGACTGATTCGGCAACAGGATTTGGTCAGAATCTGGACAGATGTTGGGTTGTAATTATCAGACATGTTTGACATTATTGGGGTAGCTTCACAGGGTTAGATGAAATTGAATCCCACACTCTAGCAGATAAATTTAGGCTGACCATTGGTCCTGATCAAGCCTTTCATCCAATTGTCAGGGTGGGCAAATCTGCTGTAAATCAGTCTGATAATCCTCTGGCATACTACCAGCCTTACTCGAGCTATTACTCTAGCCTTTCTGACTCTCTCTCATTCAATACCACTCCTCTTTCTTTTTCTGCTCCTGTGTTGGGAGATAAAGACTTATGTTGAGCCTCCATTCCGGACATACACGTCTTGTTTATTTTCTTTGCAGATAATGGTAGGTGACTGGCAGATAAAGGCATCTACAAACTCTGGGTGGGCATAAAACTGTCATGAGTGAAAAATCAGTGGAAAAGATAAGCAAGTGCTTTGCAAAATAACCAAAAAAAAAGAAGAAGATATAAGCCTGTGCAAATAAATATGCACATCCAAAAAGATTGGGATGTTGTATTAAACAGTTGAATATACAGTCATGGAAAAGATTATTAGTCCAACCTTGTTTTCTCCTTGCTTTCTTGTTCATTTAATGCCTGGTAAACAACTTAAGGACAAATATAATGATAACAACATGAATAGAGTTTAATTTAAGATCTAGCCATTTCCATGGTTTTCTTGATAATGATTTTGGTTATTATCAAAAATGTCGAAATATCAGCTCGTAAATAAAACTCTATTTTGTTGTTATTATTATATTTGTCCAAACAAATGTACTTTTAGTTGTACCACACATTAAAATGAAAAAGAAATAGAAGAAAACAAGGGTCTAATATTTTTTCCATGACTATGTCGAAACAATTATCAAATTATCCCTTTCTGTATTTACCTTTTAGCATGTCCCAACATTTTTTAAATCAAGGTTGTTTTCTTGAAGTTTTTTCCACAGCTCTGATGTACAACCAGCAGAGGTGGAAAAAGTATTCAGATCCCATACTTAAGTAAAAGTACTAATATCACACTGTGAAACGACTCCACTACAAGTAAAACACCTGCATTCAAAACTTACTGAAGTAAAAGTGAAAAGTATCAGCATCAAAATGTACTTAAAGTATCAAAAGTAAAAGTACTCATTATGCAGAATGGACCCACCCAGGTTGTAATATTTATTCCAAATATATTATTGGATTATTTGTATTGATGCATTGATGTAGGTGCTTTAATTTTGTGAAGACAGGACTCATTTAAACTACTTAATATACTGTGACAAGGTTGTTGTTTTTTTAAATCACTTTTAATTGTTCATGTTTTTTATGTTAAATCTCGACCTGAAAAGTAACTAAAGCTGTCAGCTAAAAGTAGTGGAGTAAAAAGTACAATATTTGCCTCTAAATGTAGTGAAGTAGAAGTATAAAGTTACATCAAATGGAAATACTCAAGTAAAATACAAGTACCTCAAAATTGTACTTAAGTACAGTACTTGAGTAAATGTACTTAGTTACATTCCACCACTGACAACCAGGACTGTCTTTTTCTCCATTGCGCGATAGCTAAGGCTTGTCGGTATTGTAGTAGAGCCATACTAAAAAGTTGAAATAAATAAAACTGATGACCATAACGCAAATTTCTTGTTACCTCAAATTTACCCAAGAATTGCAGCTGACAATTGATATATATGTATATATATATATATATATATATATATATATATATGTATATATATATATATATATATATATATATATATATACATATATATATAAATATGTATATATATATACATATATATATAAATATATATATATATACACATATATATATATATATACACATATATATATATATATACACATATATATATATATATACACATATATATATATATATATACACATATATATATATATATATATATACACATATATATATATATACACATATATATATATATATATATATATATATATATATATATATATATATACATATATATATATATATATATATATATATTTTTTTTTTTTTTTTTTTTTTTTTTTTGACTGCCTACACCTGCAGAGCCAAGAAGGACGCCATTTATTTTTACATCTTGCGCTGCCACGAACAAGAGCCTCTCTTCCATGAATAGATGCACACTTTCCTATGCATGGTGTGTGCATATTGCTTCCAACATGGTCGGTGGATTATCTTGGTCCTGATTTCTGGGGGGAAAAAAGATTGCTGTTGCTTTGAGCATCACAAGCAAAGTACCATCTAGCTCCAATTTATTCACAAGAAGGCATGCATCTCAACAGCTGATATCTCCAACACTCAGCAACTCACACCAAAACAATCCAGATGGACAAACAGCACTGCAGGTAACAGGACAAATGTGTATTTTTTAGGGTGAACTGTCCCTTTAAGGGTTAGGGGCTTCGCTCCTACTGTGGCCTCTAAAGCTGATAAAATCGTATAGCACAAGTGTGGGGAACTCAAGCATCTGTCAAACACTATGTTATTATGTTACCATGTCATCATTTCAGGCAGCAGGAAACACTGAAAACCTCCTGCTTTTTGTCTCACTCCATCCCTCCCTCTGCCCTCCTCCATCACTGTGTCTCTATCCGTCTGTCCCTGTGCCTCAGCTGCAATCCTTCCATCATTTCTATCTCTCCCTGGTGTGCTGTGCTTTTTCGCCTCATCGCTTCACCAGCCCTCCTTCCTCTCTGGCCCCCCATTTTTCCCCCCTTCTTGCTCTCTTGTTCTCGTTCAATACACCACCACCATCCTGCTACCTCTCCTTGACTCCATCCTTTTTCCCCCGCTGCCACTCCCTCCTCCACTCCCCCTGTCCTTCTCCATGTCATCGTGCATCATGCCATTTCTTATCAGTTTGTCACATTCTGTTTCTTGCTGGGTATTCATAATCTGTTATACTATCTCTCCCTCTCCATCTCTCCTTCTTTGTGTCCTGTGTTTCATCTCCTCCACATGACGCAATTATCTGGCTTTCATCGCTGTCCTTGTCGTTCTCTCCATCTCACATGTGTTGACGCCTCAGTGTGTACTTGCTCCTGTATTGACAAGTGTCCACATCTTACACAAGTCTATACACTGCTTGCAGCGGCCTCATTATTTCCCATTTTTATTTTTCCAATGAAATGATTTTCACTTTTTTTTATAAATAAGAGAAAATATCACAAATGCAAAACTCTTGGTGAATACTGGGTAATAAAAACCAGCATTTGCAGCATGAATGTTTTTTATTCTTATTTTATTATTGTTTATTACTTTCTAAGGGCTCATGGAGGGCTGATCTGCAGTATAATCAGCAGCTTCTGCATTTTCTCCTCATTTCAACTTCTTCATCTATTAGCAGAAGCACATGCTGAATCGTCTTTGGCCCAGGAGGACCTCAGATTGCTGTAAAGTGCGGTTAACGGTTTCCTCTGGCAGCAGGAAACAGTGCAGGTTTTTTGGTGCGTGGGAGCATAACATTCAACCGAAAATCAGTTTAAAACGGATCTGCTGTGTTCCTTTCTATAAAACTCTGGGTGCATTTTATTTTTGGTGGAAATCGCTAAGAACTGCTGCTGATGATCGTGTGTGTGTGTGTTCCCAGAATCTAATTGGTATGGTCCTTGTGTCCGGCAGTTGTTGCGGTGAACAGTGGGGCAGAGTTCAAAGAGAGGACAGAAGAGGGGAGGAGCTAAATAGGACACACACACACACACACACACACACACACACACACACACACACACATCCTTGTACTTCTATCTTTGTGAGGGCCCTCATTGGAATTGGCCAAAATGTCCTCGCTTTGCAAAAATGTCCTCACTCTGTTGGTTAAAAACATGTTCCGGTCCTCACTATGTAGGAAGTACAAGAACACACACACACACACACACACACACACACAGAAGGAGGAAGCACAATTCAAGTGATTGCTTCTGTATAATATTGGAGCCCTGGTGCGCGCGCACACACACACACACACACACACACACACACACACACACACACAGTTATTCATGTCACTTTGGGGACATTACGTAGACTTACCCGAAGCCTAACACCATATGACAAACCTAACCCTGTCCTAAGCCTAACCCTAGCCTTAACTGCTGACTCAAAAATCAGCTTTTCCCCAATTAGGGAAACAACTTCCATCCCAATTGGACAAGATGTCCCAATTAACTGATCTTTCGTTTGAAATATGTCCCCCAAAGGTGGCCTGAGTCAGAGATACACACACACACAATGAGGAAATGCAAAATTCACAGTGATGGCAACTGTATAATACTGGAGCACAGGGACCCACACACACAAATTACAGCCGCACACAGATGAAACGTGAAGTAATGGCTGCTGGTTTCCTACAGTATACTAGAGCATGGGGACGTACACTCATGCACAGGCAGGGAGCAGACAAATGCAAATTAAAACAGCTAATATGCCTGTGTGGAGTCGTAGCATGGACACACGCTCACACACACAAAAAACACAAGCTTGCTGCGTCCAAGTGAGCCCTTTGATAATGTCACAGCCCTTAGGCCAAAATTGTCCCCTCGAGATGAACCCCCTGCTGCTTCAAGTCAGCATCTTAAAATTAGTGTGTGTGTGCATGCAAGTGTGTGCCTGTGTGTGCTCCTTTAAGGCCAGCGGTGATGAAAGCTGCCTGCGGTGACAAGACAGGCTTCACCGTGACACTAAACACACCCTGGAGGACTGTAGACATCCTGCTGCTCATGGAGGAGGGAAAGAGGAATAGAGGGACAGATGAGTGGGAGAAGAAGAGAAAAAGAGCATGCGAACGGGAGACGGAGGCCGACCGGGGAGACATACGAATGGAGACGGTGCTGCGCTGAGAAGGAGAGACTGAGAGGAGAGGTAATTTGTGATGACAGAATGAGAAAGCAAAAAACACAGAGGTAGCGAGAGACACAAAGAGGGAGGAAGCAGGAGAGATATGCAACGTGATGGATAAAAACACAGAAACAAGAAAAGATGAAAGGCGTCAGAGAGAGATGGAGGGAATCTTCATCGGAGAGGAGAAAGAGGTAGAAAGAGTATTTATCTAAGCCCTGAGGGGAGGAGAAAAGAAACAGAGCGAGTGGGAGACAGAGTATACAAGAAAAGAAAGCAAAAAGAAGAGCAAAGGATGAACATGAGCAATGAGAAAAGCTGAAGAGGAGCTGCCTTTTGAAAGCTATTTGGTCCTGAGCCCCCATTAATTCAGCCCGCATTTAGCTCTCTCTCTGTGAAGTGCTTTGGTAACAATGGATTCATCAAGCAGCCTGCATGATTTGAATTTAACTCCAGGAAGGGAGAAGGAGATGGGAAAAGGGTTTGGGGGGGAAATCTGAGTGGTGGCGGAGACGCAGCTAGAGGAAAGAGAGGAGGGACGGGGCAAGTGTGTGGCGCTCCTTCATTGTGCTGAGGGCCATTCATCGTGAATAGATGCTCATGGGAAGGGTGGGGTGTCAACTTTTATTGTCACAAGGATGAGTTATTGTTTATTCACCAGGACGGACACAAAAGGGAGGCAGGGAAGATAAGGGCGCCTTTGTGAGCACGCGCGCACAAGTATGAGAGTTTGCAAGAATGTGAGGGACAGTAAATGTAACGATATATTCATTGCAAGTATGTGGGCAGAATCAAACAA
This sequence comes from Centropristis striata, assembly GCF_030273125.1. Lineage (NCBI taxonomy): Eukaryota > Metazoa > Chordata > Actinopteri > Perciformes > Serranidae > Centropristis > Centropristis striata. The sequence continues at coordinate 8,213,768 of NC_081524.1, read as the reverse complement.
GTGCATGGAAGGAAAAAGCAGCCCGATTGCTACGGATGGAAATTCTAAATAATTACATGCAATTTATTCCCAAGAAATCATGTTTAAATGTCACCCCGGGATGCTTTACCGCCATCACGTGCAGAGTAGGCCACTGTGCTGCATTTCCAGGAGGCCACACATTTTTGACATACCCCATTCCCCACATAATTAACTCTCCACTCCTCCTATCTCCTCCTCTTCTCCACACCTCCCCCCTCCTCCCCAATCTCCCTCTGCTGGGATTATTTACCATTTACAGTACGCCGCTGCGCATCATCTGTCACTTCTGTCTCCAGCTCGTCCCTCTATCCCTCCCTCCCATCTCACTTGTCAAACACTGAGGTCATTGTGAGCCGTAACATATCCGCAGACAAAAGCATTCTCTCTCTTTTTTTTCCATCATCTTTCCCCTCTTCCATTGTCTCCCTCTTCCCTACTTTTTTCCTGCTCCCGTACTTATCTGCTGACTTTGAAACCATGCGGGACAATGGAGGCTAAATAAGCATCACAGGCTTAGATAACAGCTCTCCGCTAATACGGCGACCAATAAGCAACACAGTAAACACCCCGCAGAGCTTCTATAAAGTCACACAGTTCATCACCAACATGTCAGAAAGTCAGAGATGTGTTCGGCTAATTGTCTTCGTTTTCACAGGAAAAATACCCAGATTTTCTCAAAGGCACGGAGAAGTTCACACCCGTGTTTTTAAGTCGCCAAACAAACTCTAAAAGTTGTTGTAGTTCCTGCGGCGAGAAGCATCTGATCACTGCTGGTTACAGTAAATGAGGTGCTTTTACGAAGAGACGGCTCAGAGAATGTTCCGGTAATAGAAAGTGAAGAGACAAATGGCTGCAGAATGCAAATGAGCTGCTGATTATGCACCAGAGTCCCTCCAAGTCATAGACGGATTATGAGATGATGGTCGCCTGGGTGTGGATGTGTAAAATCCCCCTCCTCGTCCCAACTTTGGTGGTAAAGTGACCACACATGTGTAGACTTCTTTATTTCTTCTTGCGGAGTAGAAGCATCCATATAGCACGGTGTCACTAGCGCAGAGGACATACTGTAACCATCCTACAGGAACCCAGAGGGGACAAAAAGATGCTAACCCTTTGAAGGTGTCACATGATTTCTTTCTTTTGACAACTTCAAAGAGAATATTTGGGTTATTTCTTCAGTTTTGCAGAAATACATTTTGCATTTTCTTCACTCTACAGTGTGAAATCTTTCAGTCAATTCACACAGTGGATCTGGTTTATATGGGTCCCCTATCATGTTGGAGCCCTGGGCCTGCACACAGTCAGTCTGACTGAGAATCAACTCATAGTCTAGATCAACTTAAAAAAAGAGCATTAAAAACCAGAGCAGCAAGTGTCAGTTAAATAATCTGATATACACCAGGATTTTACATAATTAATCAGGTTTTAGATCTTTTCTTAATACTTTAAATAAACATGTCAATTCCACATTTTTTATTAACCAAGTTAAATTAACTTTCAATTTAATTTAAGACTGATCAACATTGACACCATGCTGCCGCAGGCTTCTTTTCATTTTGCTGGTGTTGCACACTTGAACAGTAACTTTATGTAATTTAAGTCTAGAATATCAATGTCTAGTGGAAGTAATTTACTTCATGTGTGACAGTTAATTCATATTACTATTATTTCAAGGTTAAAATATTATTTACCTGAATGTCGGCATATTCGGATGATTGGAAATGTTTAAACTTATCCTTTAGAAAAAGGGTACTGTCTCTTTAAGAGGACAAGTGACGCACGTTGTTAAATATACACGCAAAAACAAAAAAAAGTGTGCTTGTGTTGAACCGTGGACAGTTTTTCTTTCATTAAAAGTTGCTAAAACGGAGATGGACGTGGTTTTTTTGCAGTTCCTTTTAAGGTGCAACACTGGGCTTGATTGAGGGAAGGGAGGCACAGAAGAACCAGAACCAGGACTGAGCAGCCTGTCAGACCCTGCTGCAGTAAAACGAGAAGTTTTTCTAAGTCTGGTGCTCAAAGAAAACACTGGCTTTTTTTCCCCCACAGGCGCCACCAAACTCATCACAACATGAAAGTTCCTTCCAGCTGCTTTAAATAATGAACCTTGCAGATATGTCACAGATAGAGTGGAGGAAATAGAGGAAATAGATGAATTATACACTACAGAATCAGTTCACAACACTTGATATATGCATTCATATGCGCACACAACAACAACATCAATAGAGCTTCTGTACATTAATCGAAGCTGATCTGACAGTCAGGCCAACCTCTTCTTTATTCCCATCATTGGGCTTTGTTACGTCAGCCTATCATCAGGCTTTGTTGACCCTTTCACACACACACACACACACACACACACACACACACACACACTGCATGTCTCTGTGACACAAACAGAATTCAGAAAAACCCCAGAGAATGTCAGTGCATGAAAAGGCTCTCCTCCAAATGGCTCATGTATTCATCCCGTTCCCCCAGTGGATCTGCCCTATATTGACAGAGCAGAATGGTGAAGGCCGCTGTCAAAGTATGAGACAGAACAGTGTGACACAGTTCTCACACTACCTGAATGACACACCAAATAATACAACAGCGCGTCCCTCCCGTTTGAAAGGGCAATTTCACTCAATTGTGGCAATGATCTCATTGTGTACGAGGGCAATGTGAAGCTGCATTTAAAACCCTCTAAGGTGAAGAAACAGCCTGCATTTTGAGGGAATGAAGCGGTGTCTGAAATATGGATGCGGCCTGAAAATAAAATCAATGCGGATAACACAGTGAAAGTGAAAAAAGCTGAAGAAGCAGTGAAGTGTTATTCTTACCGAGAGCTTTTATCTAACTTGTCAACCTTGAGAGCCACGCACAGTTTGTGAATGTGTGTGTGTGTGTGTGTGTGTGTGTGTATTTTCCAATAAATAAAAGTCTGTTTTGCTGCTCTTACCTATTGATGAAACCGTAAATTATCTGCAGGCATTTCATAAGAAAGGTTTACATTTGTTGTTTAAAGTGGGGTACTGTAAAAGGTGAATTGCACTTGTGGAGAACCTCTTGAGTCAATAAAGCAAAAATGAATGTAAAGAATACTTGAGTACAAATATGTGTTTAGATGCACTTTAAAACAGTCTGAACAACATAAAGGCAATAAGGAGGCTTCTACAGCGCCTGAGGGCCACAACAGCAACTCATCCACACAGAGGAATAGTCAGTAAAACTTGTCCAGTCAAGTATAAATGAGGAGTTATCATTCTATAAATGAATAAACCAAATCTAGTTTGATTGACATTCACTCAAGCGCAAAATAAAAAAAAACATGATTAATAAAAATGAACAAAAATGAGATCTCCCATAAAAAAAACAACAGCAATTTGATTGATATTCCCTCGATCACAACACAAAAAACATAATTAGGTAAAAACAATAAAAAGCGGAGATATCTGTGAAATGAACCCTTCGAATATAAGCGTGGGCTTAATTGCAAGGAGGTTTTAAACAGAATCCTGAAATCAACATTGCATTTCACCACCATTCAGTGACACAAAATCAAGAATAGGGGCAAAATGTGCCCCGAGGCTGATTTTACATTAAAAAAAAACTCTTTTCTGTGGCATTCTAAACCAGCTGTAATTTCTGCAGCGCCGACAGCCAAGAGAGACCGAAGCATATATAATCAATTCTAGTAGTTGTTTTGAAGCACAATAGGCTGGAGTTTAGAAATATTTCTAGGATGGAGAAAGCAGAAGTGGAACAAGAAGTGAGTGGATGTGCTGTTCTCAGTTTAAAGTTATATTAATCACAAACAACACTGAAGTTTCTACAACAATTTGGATTCATTAACAGCTGAGTTCAGCACCACTTTAGATTATTATAAATACTTAAGCTGGAAGGAACTATTGGCTTTAAAATCCTTATCAGCAGTTAGAGGGATGGACTGGTTTGTTTCCTTCATCCGTGACTACAGAGCCGCCCCAAGAATAGATCCAAGACAAACCTGACAGAAGGGCAAACTTAGAGAAAAGTTGCAATTGCAAATCCGACTTCAGTACCAAGGACAGCGCCATGAATTAATTATCAATACACAACAAAGTTAGACTACTGATATTTCAGAGCCATGGTCAGGGCCATAGATTCAAACTTGGAGAAATCTCAGGAACAAAAAGGATCAGTGAGTCTGGCAGACTAAACAACAAAACAAACCCTTTGCCCCTGCACTCGCTCTGCTACCAGGGATGGAGAGAGGGAATGAATGCCACAGCAGGGTCTCATACAGTGCTTAACAAATTATTAGACTACCTGTCATAAAAGCGATAAATATTGTAGAAATCTTTCAAAATCTTGTTGAAAACTAAAAATGTTCTTGTTATTTATTTGGCAATTTACAAAATGAATTCACCTTTTTATAGCCAAATTTGAGCCGGCTCGCTGGGCTTCTCTGGGATGTCAGAAATTGATTAATTTAGCAGAACATTCAACCACTAAAATTCATTTTTCTGTTCAGGAATGCAAGTAAACAACTATAATTTGACATCTTCATCAGGGAATAATTATGTGCTTTACTGTTTTCTGTTTTTGTGACAGCTTATTTTGTAAAACAGTACATTTAAAAGTTACATTGGTAATGTAGTTGACGCAGAACGTTTACGTCTAGAGTTTAATTTACACGGTGGCTTAAACTAGCAACATTGATATTAAGTTTCAGACAGGAAAAGTGTCTCATAAGTCAGAGTAAGAGTTTTGTTTGGCCCATCACAAAGCCACAAGACGGACTTTTGTGCTCTTTATACTAGGTATTTTACTCTAAGCGCTTAACATTGCTATGGATGGATTTATATTAATATTTGTGCGTCAGTATCAGAAGTATCTGTATCTGTGACAAAGCAGCAGTGTTGGGGTTGGGAGTGAGACCAGACTGGAGTCTTACATAAAAAAATGAAAATCAACAGTGTTAACATTTCTGCTTTTAAGTTGAAAAACAGTTTCCTGCCGTCTGTGTTTACAGTTCAGGCGCTGGTTAGGAATGCTTTTATGTCAAATTGGGGTCGGACTATCTTTGGGTTCAAGTAGAGGTAAGTTCAAAGACAAATTAATAGAAAACAGACTTTGACACAACCACTAAAACTAATTTTTATGTTCAGGAATGCAAGTAAACAACTATAATTTGACATCTTAATGAGGAAATAATTATGCGCTTTACTGTTTTTTGACAGCTTTTTTTGTAAAACAGTACATTTAAAAAGTCATGGATAACAATAATAATTATATTTTAGCATTAAAAATACAATTTTGATTAAAGAGCTTCTACATACTGGTGTATTAACCATTACAGAAACATTAAAATGATTTTGGTAATTACTAATGCTGTTAATTTAGGACAGCTGTGGCATAAACCGGTGGTCTAATACATTTTTTAAGCACTGTATATGTATATAATGGCAAAACTGTTGACTGTTGAGGGGTCTGAAAATGTTGTGGTCGCACTAATTCCTCCAGACTTATTCCTTATAAAAACTTTAAAGTTACTCATGAACTATTTGATAACTAGTGGTGCTTGGAACTTTATTTTTCTTTGACTTTTTCCTCATTTTGTTCGTACATTATGCACTACTACACAGATATTCACCCACACTGCCAACGATTTCACACATTTCCACTTTTGTAGGGTGTTAATACGCCAAGAAATGTAGTGTAGCACCAAGAATAGGTGCAAACTGTGAGCTAGTGAAAATTGATGCAAACCATGCAGGTTTTTTGAAAGTATTCCAAAAATGTATTATAAGAAAGGGAATGAATCCAGCACATCTGTTACTGTAGGCCTGGAAAGGATAAACAAGAAATACTTAATGTATATGTGGGTTGTTTATTTACTGTGGATTTCTTGAGATAGTATGTAAAAAACAACAACAAAGGTAATTATAAAACTTGGGAAATACCACTTTTACTATGTAACACGGCTGAACAAATCAACCTGAAGTCAATAACCCATTTCCTAATCAAAAGTGTTATTGGAGTAAAATTACCAGGGAGGAGGACATTTTTCCCGTTATATTTTCAGCCTCTTTGCTCATTTGCCGCTGATGGCCTGAGTGAACTGGAGGAGAGCGTGGAGGCTGTGAAGTGGGAGGGAAGGACAGTGGGTGGGGGAGGAAAGTGGTGCCGTGCTGATGGGACTTTTATGATGTCCTGTGTCGCTGGAGCGTGTAGCTGGAAGAGCGGGGATAAGGGCCAAGAGAAAGGAGTGTCAGCAAGGCGTCTGGAAGGATACGCTCCAGAGTGAGCGCCTGGTGGGTTTGGAGGGCTTAACGGAGTGGGACAAAGACAGTGAGACAGTGAGAGTGTCTCTTACTGTGTGAGTGCGTGTGCTGTTCTTCGACGCTATGCTCTTTATTTTTAGACATGCAGAGTTGCAAAGTTTCTGCTAAATTCTTTCTTCAAAACTTTTGCTTGGGATTTAGCTTTAGGTTAGAAGCACCATGTTAGTTATGTACAAAGTTGTGTTTTAAGTCGAAAGGGAGCAGCATTTCAATAAGTAATTCACTGCAGTTCTTGCTGAAGCAGATGTTAAATATGATCATCATGCAGGAATGAGCACAAAAATAGCTCAAAAAACTCAAAACAGCTCTTTGCGTGTACCTCACTTCTCACACATTAAATTAAATGCATTCAAGGCGCTTATTTTATATGTGGAAGGAATGTAATCGTGCCTAAACACTCTGCATTTAAGGGGAGGAGATGGTTAAACTCTTCTACCCTCTGGACGAGAAAAGAAATAAATAGAAATAAAATGTACAGTTTTATATTTATGCAAATGAGTCACTTAAGACATGATAGTTTCCCATTTCTTTTTCGTTTAAGGAAGAGCCCATTATTACAATGGTGACAAACTATCCAATCACACTGTGCAGCAGTCCTTGACATTGCCGGCACATTACAAAATTCTGCATGTACAAAAGGAGCCAAAATCATGCCCTGTGACACTTTCCCCACATTGGAAATGTGCTACTCCTGCCAAGACACATCTGTGTCGATCAATCGTGCATTTGCAAATGAAGTTTCGGGAAGCCAGATCAGGAGAGAACACTGTGTTAGCATGTTTCCACCCTTGTCTCTTTGAAAGTTATTACGTTTAAAGGTTTTATATGATGGAGCTGACTCTTCCAAAAAAGATTACATTTAATTTGGGCCTCCAACAATTTCGCTTGGTTGGTGCACCTTGCCATCAGATCCGGATGCACAAGGAACCCTTTATCGTCAGTTTTGGACACGTTAGGGACATGCAAGTGGTCTTTCAAAATAAACTTCTCTGTTCATAAAAAACAGTTAAGTTTAGGCAATAAAACCATGGATTTACATCTATCTATGAAGCAAGAAGCGTGTGTGTGTGTGTGTGTGTGTGTTCTTGTACTTCCTAGTGAGGACCGGAACACTTTTTTAACCAACAGAGTGAGGACATTTTTGCAAAGTGAGGAAATTTCGGCCAGTTCTCACTTCTTTGTTAGGGTTGGGCATTTAGTTGTGATGGTGAAGGTTAGGTTAAGGGTTAGGGTAAGGGGCTAGGGAATTCACTTTTCCAATGAGGGTCCTCACAAAGATAGAAATACAAGGGTGTGTGTGTCTAGGGCATATCTCGCTGACCGTTAGTCAGACTGACCAAAGATTTCGTATGTGGCTTGCGCATGGCACGAGGTGTGCATTCTTGATTTTGAAGATTTTTGAATTCATTTTTCAAAATATCATTATTTACGTAGGACGTGTTGCGGCATTGCACTGTTTCCAATCGGACGCCTTTTAGGGGAGCTCCGCCCCATTGTGTGATAGGCCTACATCTGGTCAGTAACACAAGTCACTCTGGATATCCTCACCTGACTCATCTCTTTCAATTTTCGTGCTCTCGTTCAATGTGTATGTGCTGGATGGTGTGCGTACCTTATGAAAAGTACGTTTATGGAGTTGCAGACTAGAAGTATCTGTATCTGTGACAAAACATCAGGGTTGGGGTTGGGAGTGAGACTGGACTGGAGTCTTATATAAAAAATGAAAAACAACAATGTTAACATTTCTACTTTTATGTTGAAAAACAATTTCCTGTCATCTGTGTTTACAGTTAGGGCGCTGGTTAGAATACTTTTCTGTTAAATTGGGGTTGGATTATGTTTGGTTTCAAGTAGAGGTAAGTTCAAAGAAAAATTGATGGAAAACAGATTTTGACACAACACCAGCGAATAAGACAGAGTTACAGCTACAAAGAACAAATTCTCTCCGTCTCATGAGATTTGACATGTTGTGTGTTTATGGGTCAGTGATTCAGGCTAATCAATGAGAGGTAAGGATGAGTTCACAGACACGCCGACGTGTATGCTACCCCCATTTACCCATCAAATCATGTTTGTGTGTACCTCTGTCTACCTGTGTCTGAATCATTTGTGTGTGTGTGTTCGCCCATGTGTGCATGATGCAGTGTTTGGAGGTGCCCGAGTACATCTCTCGCTGTGTGCAATCTGGAGCCGGTCTGTGGTCGTTGTAGTTTTTTTTTCTCTTCTCCTTCATCCCTCCGTCGCCGCTCTCAAATGGCAATTTGTAAAACACGGCCCTCTGTTAGCCCTCTCCCTCGCCTCACAGCCCTTTCCTGCACGACTGCTCCCCTCCCTCATCTGTCCTCCCCTCTCTCCTCTTCGCATCACTCGTTTTACTTCCTTCCCTCACTTTCCCTCCTTTTCCCATCTCTCTCCTCTCATTTCCATACCTCCTGTGCACTCTGCATCCTCGGCTATCTCGCTCTCTCCGCCTGTTTATCTCACTCTCCTTCTCTCTCTCTCTCATTTGCCCTTCGTAGTCTATGTGATTTTTCTTCTTCATTATCTCCACCTCTTTTCTTTTTGTCCATCGTTGCTGCTGCTGAGAGTCATTACCTCCTCCAGCTTGCCCTCCTGTACTTATTTTATGTTTTTTCTTTTCTCAATTGGCTTCTTACTCATAATGTAATTAAGAGTTTGTTTCTCTACATACAGTATCATATTGATATGCACATAAAGATGCAGCCACTGTTGAATCTCCACTTTAAACTGCATACTTTATGAAGTGCTGCTCACTCTGGCTCCATTCCCAAGAGGAAGTGGTTGGGAACAATCAAAGTTTTGCACTACTTGCGTTGTCACTCAAGGTTTAAAGCGACAACCTGCAGACTGGTTGGTTGAGATGTTGTCAGTATAATACTTTGGCCTTGTTTGAAGGGCAACGCACAGGAAGAAACCTGCAGTATCGTTGTAAGACTGATCCAGGAGAGGAGAAATGCACGCTGAGGGACTGTCAGTGTGCATGCATGCGTTTCCCTTAACAGCTACAGTACCTGTATTGCCTAATGGTGCTTCAACAGAGTCGCACACAGTGGCTGTTGCAGTGGTTGAACCTTGGAAACCGAAAGAGGAATTGCTGAGAGGTGTAGAAAGAAAACAGCGGAGGATAATGCATTAACGGAGGAGAGGGGAAGAATAACCTGAAGGACAGAGGAGAAGAGAGTGATGAAGGGACGACACACACAGACTCCTTTCTCTCAGCCTCATCTGCTTCGCATTACTCCCCTCCTCTCCACTTGTCTTGTCTCATTTTCCACCAATAACGTCAATTGTTTACCCTTGCCGATTATTCAGTTCACCTCTATTAAATTTGTTCCAGGATTCTTCAGTATTTTTTTGCATTATTGGCCAGATGCAGTCCTCCGTCCTCTCTCTCCCTCCTTAACTGTGAAGTAAACACTCTCTCACTCTTTCATCTTCATTAGCCGTCCGTCCACCCCCTCTTTTATATCCCTCTCCCACCCCCTGACCAATCCATCCATTCAGCCACATGCCTGCACACAAACACACACACGTGCACTTGTGTGTATCGCCGGGCATTTCCATGACAACGTCAACATAAAGACCGCCCCTCTCTGCCCGCGGTTCAGCTCATTTGCACTTAATTTGCATGTTTCTCCAGCGACTGCCGGCATTTGACTTTGACAATGGCGGGGAAACTGGCATGACCCTGTCCATTTCTCTCTCTCTCTCTCTCTCTCTCTCTCTCTCTTCGTGTGTGTTTCTCTCTCTCTCTCTCTCTCTCAGCGTTCTTGTCATTTAACCTCTCAACTCAATCTCCGCTCATCACTCTTCTCCCTTTTCTGTCCCTCTCTCCATCCGTTGCCATAATAGTGTCAGTCAAAATGTCATTCCCTTTCTCCCCTCCCCGCCCCATGCTTCTTTAGCTGCTGTTTTGAAAACACATCGCTTTCACTTTGTCACATTGAACATTTACCTCCTCCTTCTCTGTTTCTCTCATTTGTAAACATTTTTCTTCCGTCATATTCCAACACTCATCTGAAAGACGCTGCAACTGTGAGTCTTTCATCCCGTCTCTGAATAAAAGTCACACTTGCATCCTATTTGGAATTGGACAAAGAGTTTCCATCCATTTCCTTTGCAGACAAACACAGCTGCTGTTAAACACTCATGCGCACACACTTCGCTATTGACACTGCATCCCATTAAAACCATGCACACACACACACACACACACACACACAAACAATTATTGACAGAGTATACCAAGAAACATACTGGCACGTGTGCACAAACAGGCACACATCCCTACTGAGAGACATCCAAGAGAAATGCACACACATCAGTAGCAGTAAACAGACACTCCTGCACACCAAAGACGTCCCCAAGTAGCTGTGAAATTAAACTTCTTTTTCAGATTCGACATGTTGAAAAATCTTCTGAATGGTTAACCAGACACAAAAGCACATTTTTCTATCATTTCTTTTCTTTTTTTCCCCCCACCCATCATGAGGATTTCCAATTAAACAAATTCTCCATAACTGAGATTAGCATCACTAATTTGCTTCCTCCACTCCACAACAAATTACATGCCAGCAACAACAATATGGCAAAGTCACCTCCTATTCCACACATAGTGCCGGAGAAAACGTCAAAGTAGAAACGATGTGAGAGCATAACAGAACATGGCTGTCGTACGACTCTTTCTGTTCACATCCTCCGCTCTGGAGAATTTTAAAAGCCGTGCTCAGGATCCCTGCTGTAATTGGCTGTGCTGTTGAAGAGCAGACGTGTTCACAGGCTTCATTACTGGCAAGCCTACATGAGGAATGTCAACTGGGTAAAAATTAGACGCCATCACCAGTCACTACACTGTGTATATGTGTACATACTGTAAGAGTGTGTATTTCTGCCTTTATTAGAACCAAATGTGTGCGTGCAGGTACAAAAAACGACAGCATTACCTATTAGTATGAGTCATCAAATGTATGTGTGTGAGCAATGGAGGATGCAATGAAGTGTGTGCATGTATGTGTGTGTGTGTGGGGAAGTAGAGGAAGCATTCATTAATGCTTGGTTCTGTTGGTGTGTGTACTTGCTTGTATTTGTGTGAGACAGAGAGAGGGACATTGTGTGTCAAAGAAAAAAAGAAATCACTGCTCTCTGGTTCTCATCTGACATTTGAAAAATCCAGCCAGCGGAGGACAGAGGAAGTTTTATGAAGACGGACTAACTGTCCAGCAGAGATGACAGACACTGAGAGAAAGAGAGAGAGAGAGAGAGACAGACAGGCTGACGGAGAGACGGGGGCGAGAGTATTCAAAGAGGGAGAAGACGCAGCGGGAGGGGAAAGTATTCAAAGAACGAGAGAGAGAGAACAGTATTCAGAAAGTCAGGGGGAGAGGAAGGGCCTGTGCAGTTTCATTGATTTGAACCGGTAGGAGGGGAGAGAGCGGGTACAGGGGGAGGCTCTGAGACAGAGCGGCTACTGTAAGAAAATAGCTTTATAATACAGTTAAAGAGCAGCACAGAAGACACAGAGTCTGACAGACAGACGGGTGAAAAGCGAGACCGTATAGAAGTCAGTGAGAGGAAAACACAGGCTAAACAGATGGAAAGCATTTCATTTTTATATTTGTAAATATTGGACTTCTCAAATTTTGCGATCTGCGATCAAGCAAACAGCTGGAACTGTTATTAACATCTCCAAGCGACAATGAACTCTAAATTAGCAATCTGTGGTCCTTCATACCTCCCACTTGTGAAGTCTAATTAATGTCTTGATTGTCAACATCCCATTTATTGGTATAACTCATAATTTCCCCACAAGGATCAACAAACTTTCATCCCTCTCCATAAAGGTCACTGCATCTCCCTGATATTCAAAGCGCTGAGGAAACGGCTGTATATATCTGTATTTGATTTGTAGAGACTTATTTAATCAAAGTTGAGATTTATTGGGAAAGCAATGTACTGGAACAATGTGGGAGGGATTTAGTCATTTCAATAAAATGTCTTTGAATCTATTTGAAGTGATGTGAGACAGACCTTGAGATGCTGAGGCGGTGGGTTGGAGAGAGAAAAATTAGAAAAGGTAATAAAAAGAAAAGCTGAAAGCCGTTTTAAACCCAAATGCTAAGCAACCTTCTGTAGTGTGTTACTCACATGAGTTTGGCTATAGGATCATTTCTATCAAGTTTATTCATGTTACTCTGCGTCCTCTCTTTCTGCCATTTCTTCCGTCATTAACCATGGCGGAAGAAATAGTTGCTACTTTGTACCTGTTGTGGAAGTCTGAGATGCTTTAGAAAACCAAATGCTGTCGCGTCTGGATTCATAACATCATCTAGAGGTGCACACAACTCTGCAGGAACTGTGTCTGGATAACTATTGCTACCACAGCGGTACAAACACAAAATAAACAGATTTCCCTGTGATTTATTTGCAATAAATGGATTTAAAGGATGCCAAAATAACTATATCATGATGCCAATTTGTACAAACTATGAAACGAGGCTTTGGCAAGTCTGTTTGCAAGGAGGAAAGCCAAATCTGAATACAGTTCGGCTCAATCTGGGCTATGCTATGCATTTCATGCATTTTGCAAATATTCAAAATTGAGTTTAAATATTTTAACCCACTCCAATATGAGTAATACAAGCCATCTGTCGCAAATTTGCATCACTTGTGGCTGATTGAATTTGACTTTTCATGCCCTCTCGTCGCACTTGAGCTTGGTTTGCAACACCAGGTATCCCAGCATGCTTTGTGCAGCGAATTAGTGACATCCCATAGACAATGTATGGATGCAAATTTTGTAGCCATGTCAGTTTGAGTACAATGAGCAATTAAAGGAACATTAATGAGCCACACCATAGCACATTCAGCAACCTGCTGCTGCATGTATACGCTACAAGGCGCCAAATGTGTGTTACTCCACAGCTAAAAATAGACCCCAACAAATGAACCATTAACTCTTGTTTGAGTGATGACTAAAAAAAACATCAGCATCCAGCTGATGAAGAAATTACTTACCCAATAATTTTAAAAAAGTAATATTTTTGACCTGTTTTTAAAGATTTATGAAGATTTCTCCAAAAGGAATCAGATGAGGCAAATATAGCCTTAAGCATTTGCATGATTTGTAAAGGTGTGCTTGCTTTTTTGTGTAATCTAAACTGAGATGTACTGGTAATGTGATTTGCACTTGTACTTTGGCATCGAGAAAAGGATTTGATCATGCCAATAAGCCGTCTTGAATAGATTTGAACTGAGGTGAAACAGATATGGAGAGTGGGAAGAAGTGAGAAAATCAGTAAAGAGAAAATCGGTAGGTTATAAACACAGTGTTGATTAATTCTGTTGATTTACATATAATTCATTGCTTTGGCAATATTATCCATTTCCCTGCCACTAAAGATAGTTCAGCTAAGGAACATGTACACATTAACTGTTGACATGCAGAGTATGTCTTACTAGAAACAAAACAAGCAAAGTAATGAACTGACATCCAAACAGAAAGACAGCGCTATGAAGAAGGAAAGAGGTCAGGCAGCTAAGTGGAGGGAGAAACAGAGACAGACAGAGAGATGAACAGATGAGCTCAGAGCACCAAGAAGTAAACAAGCTGGAGCTGCACTCTGTCGTGACCTGCGGTGACCCCGTGACAATGTGACTAATGGCCTTGAAACATACAAGAACCAGGAGAATAACCACTGATGGAAGCACACAAGAGCCCACATAGACAGCGCGCTGTATGCAAGACCAGTCAGTGCAGCTCCAAAAGAAAACCGAGAGCAATATTAAGAGAGTTGGAGCAGGAGAGATAGAGAAGATAAAAGTACTGCGTGGCTAGGAGTTAGATTTGTCTACTCCTGCCACACTGCAGGAGACAAATGAGCAGAACCATCTCTTTAACCCTCGTTTAGGCTAGTTTAAAGGTGCTACATGCATCATTGAACAAGATAGGGAAAAAAAGTGTCTACCGGCCTCTAAAGTCACTTTTACCTTTGAACCACCAGCAAACCTGCTGCAGTAAAGTAATGCAAGCGAACATGCTTTACAGCACAAAGAGCCGTTTGTTCTTCCAGTGCGAACGATAAAACGATGGAGCTATCGGCTTCAGGCAGCAGATGGTGGATCACACTGTAAAGCTGTACTGCTGAATACATAATCCACTTTTATTTTGTTAAATAATTGTGTCATAATCTTCCACTTACATTGTATACTGTCATTGTCACTACCAGATGTTGACATGGAGAGAAGGAAAGAGGACAAAGACAGACATCTGGAGTCAAGGATAGAATACAATACAGTATGCAACCACTTTTGTTCCCTGTTACTTATTTCAATGAATGTTTTTTTTTTACCTATGTGCTTTTTACAAGTATACTTGTGTTACTGAAATAATTTTTTTCAGCAGTTTTTCTGCCGTGTAAAATACATTTGCTGGCAGATTAAACAGCCAGCTGTCAAAGAGAGGAGTGTGAGGTCAAAATCTTTTATATGTAGTATATAACAGGTATTCATATAGTTGGAATCCGTTGTACACATGAACGGTGCCAGAAGCATTAAAAAAAAGACCTTGAGTAACTCTCTTTCTCCCCTCTGCACAGCTGGTGCTCACTGTGTGAAGGATGCAGGATGTCATATGGACGGTTTGGAGAACTGACAGATAATGTGAAATATGACTCTCACCACGAAAGGTGGCTAAAGAATGTATTTATATTGTAAACCATAAGCTGGGAGCTGCATGGGTTGTATGGCCAACCTATTCTCATGAACAGATTTGAGTGATTTTGTATCCAAGTTTTTGCAGTTTGTATGATATCCAACGAAATAATAACTGGTGTTTTAAACACACGACAGATTCTGTTTTACACAGGTGATGATTGCTTTTTTTTTTTTTAAGCCCGGGTGAAGCATAAATATACATGTAATCTGAGTTTTCCACAACACAGAAAAATGTGTTACCTCTATGGAGTCTTGGGCTATTTTGTCCATTTTTGAATCCTTTTCATGTCTTTTCGTGTCTTTGTAAGAATTTTTGGGTCATTTTGTCTTCTCATTTTGTGTCTTTTTGTGTCTTTTTTAGTCATTTTGTATCTTTTTTTTTTTTGTCATTTTGTGTCTTTTTTGGTCATTTTGTCTTCTCATTTTGTGTCTTTTTTAGTCATTTTGTGTCCTTTTTTAGTCATTTTGTGTCTTTTTATAGTCATTTTGTGTCTTTTTTGGTCATTTTGTGTCTTTTTGGGTCATTTTGTGTCTTTTTTTAGTCATTTTGCGTTTTTTTGTTTGTTATTTTGTGCCTTTTTAGTCCTTTAGTCCAACATAAAACATGATTTTGAATCTTTTTTTTACTTTCAACACTATCATGCTCAATAAAAAATAAAAATGTTGCAAATGTGAACAAAGGTTGCAAATATAACATTTAAGAGGGTTACATCCACTTCTATCATTTTATACTAAATCTATTTGAGCTTGTCTCCAGTTTTACTTGGTATATCATCATCAAACTGAAACTGGCCTCATGGAGTTTACAGCCAGAACTTTAGAGGTAAATTTACAGTAGAGCTCCATGCTGCTTTGTTTTCTAGTCTGGATGTCATGAAGAAGTCTGAATGTTTTTTGTGCTTTTGGAGACTCCAGAGGGTAAATAAACACCCAGCCAAATTTAAATCAGAAAAAAAATCGGCAAGTGTAAAAAAAAAATGGTTTTGAAATGAAAGTGAAAAAATGAGCAATATTCTCAGTCGCTGGAACCTGATATCTGATATCCAACTTCTCTGCTGACTTTCTGCTGCTGTCACACTGGCTCTCTGTCTCTCAAAATGTTCATGCCAGACAAACTAAGCAGAACAAATCTTGTGTTTCTGTTTCGTGCCCTCATGTCCGGTCTCTGTGCCACTGTTGGCAGTCAGCCAAAAGCGGCACACGGAGGTCCTCACAACCGCCCGTAGACAATAACAATTTATTTTTAGGTTCATAAAATGCTCCAGAATTAGCGTAGGACGTTACTTCAGCATCATGTTCACTGACACAAGTTAACTAGTCCTCATCAAACGTTAGAAGATAATAAATCAATGTTAGCCAGGATTACTTATTTAGTGTTGGGGGAGTTATGATAAGAAAGCTCCAGTGTGTCATCAAGCCATGCATTTAAACACAACCAAAAAAATCCTAAAGAAAGAAATGGGGGAAACTGTTTAACGGTTGAACTCCAAAATTCAGTCATATACAGTACTGTGCAAAAGTGTTAAGCAGGTGTGAAAAAATGCTGTAAAATAAGAATGCTTTCAAAAATAGAAATGAATAGAATAGAATCATTTATTTTTCTAGAATTTTTTTCCCACCTGCCTAAGACGTTTGCATGGGACTGTATAGTATTAATTCTTTTTTAAATGATTTTAGCTATTATTTTGTACCTTGTAAAATATGTTTTCATGCAAATCTCTGATTATCTGGACTGTAAATACATTGGTAATGTTTTGAATACTTCATCTTAGGCAGAAAAACCACTTGTTTAATGTTTGGTGAAAAGGTTCATCTTTAAATAACTGCTATGGAACACACAAACATACAAAATGTCAAAAAAGTTTCCAGCAGGACACAAACCCCTTGGTCTCCCTGGGTTTGTGGCATCCACCTCACCACCCCCCTGCCTTTGATGCATCCATAGTCTGTATGCTACATAAATGGACACAATTTTATGAGATAGCTGCAAAGTATAGTGCATTACTTTTCAAAGGAATACACAAGAACAGCCTATTAGGAGCTGTTTAAAGGAGCCTTGGATGGAACATGGCTGACTAATGGAAAGTAATTCTACAAGTAATGTACTTCTGTTGTTAAGTACCTCATGGAGAAATGTCATTATTTTTGCAACTCAGTAACAAGTTATTGATTACTTTTTTACTGCTGAATAGAACAGAATAGATTCCAGGACAAAAATTAAGCAATATGTGTGTGTGTGTTGGGGGCAGAGAGCGGTGAGTCAGGATTAAATTCATAGAAAGATGGGGGAAGGATTGAGATTAATAGAATGATTGATTGCCTGAGCCAAAAAAAAAGAAGAAAAAAAGCCTCAGAGGTGGCCTATTTTTCATCATCTTCATCTTTTCTCTCATTGGATTTCATTCCACCTCCTGTCTTTCCTCCTATCTCTCAATCTCTGCATCTTCCAGCCACCAGGCTCTCTTGCATCTCTCTTTCTTGTTTGTGTAACTTTGTCACTTGTGTGTCTTTCTGCATCTCTCCCTGTCTTACTGTATCTCCTTAAACATCCTGTCAATTTTTTTTTTTTTTACAGCTTCTGTGTCTCTCTCTTTGTCACGTTGCTCCCTCTCACTCGCTCCGTCACTCAAATTATACAGTATTGTCGGTGTCAGTTAGGGATGTCTCGCTCACCGCCCACGCCTGCAAACACACCATTAGCTAAGAGAGTGTGGACTGACGAGCACTCACACAGACACACACGCACAAGGTGATGTCTGGGAGAAGACACTGTTTCAGTCTCCATCAGTTGGGATCTGTCACACTCTCTTGACACACTCTCAAAGGCACATGCACAGGGGCACGTTTCAAGACGGTACGTGTCAAAACAGGCTTTTTTTAACATGTTCAAACTGCAGACAAAGCTCCTCCCACCCCACAACTTTCTCTTTCTCTCATTCTTTTACAGTGTCTGTCTCCCTGTAGGCCTCCGTCCTCTCTCTTTCCCTTTGTCATCCCCCTTTACTCTTGGGAGGCAATTACTGTTTTCCCCTGGACTCAAACTAATTAGCTTAAAAACTCCCACAAATAAATAAAGCATTCACTCTCCGTGTTTGTGTGTGTGTGTATATACGCTGTTCGTGCACCTATGCGCTTGCACTTGCGTGTAAACTGGTGGAAAATGAAGTTGAATATATAAATACTAATATGGCACAGATTTAGGCGAGACTAAAGCCTGTTAGAGTGTGCCTCGTAAAGAGTGGCACTAATGCGCAGTGCGTGCACGCACACATGCACGCACTGTCACGGCTGCTCGGTATCGATCAAAAGTATGCAAAAGACATGCACATCTCTGACAGCTTAATTTTGATCAAATATGAAATGTGTACACACGGATGTACACGGAGTAGTCTATATACGCTATCTGACAGCTCATTTTGCTCCAGATGCAACGCTGGTGAAATACAAAGCCAGTCACGGCAGCCAGCTGTGACGCAGAGATATTCCTACATGTCTACATAAACACTTTTCAAGATACACTCTTTATTTGCCTATATTTTATACCTCATCTGAGTTACAAACAACTAAACTCGTGTGCAGGTTGGTCTCTTGAACAACAAGGCTAACTTATCACCCTGGGGGCTTTTGTACCAGCTGGTAAATCGAATACATGTAAGTAGGTAATCACCCTACTTGTCTGAGGTGAAGTATGGAAAACTTCACAACAAAAAGAATGCGATGAAAGAGTTGAGACCTGACATATACCAATGAGGGAAAAACAAGATTTCCAGGGTTGTATTTCTCTTGCAGGCTGAGCTTTTTGCTACATTCAGCCCACGCTTAAGAACACATATCACACACACACACACACAGAGGCAAGAGTAATGCATGCGAGAATAAGCGCACCTATTTCTTGGAGCTCTGAAAAGATGCACTTATACAACACAGGCATGCACGTACACACACAAAGAGACACACACAAATAATTCCTCATTGATTCCTCCTGGGGAACACGGGGTTACTCTTAGTAATAGCACTGTCTCTCTGTAGCCAAAATGAACATCAACACACACACATACACACAGAAACACGTGGCACCCTGGTGGCGAGGGGAGCGTGTCCCATTTTTTAATAACAAAAAAGCTCAGGGGAGCCGTGTGTGTTGATAGCTAAATGACACTTACAGGTTGATGTGCTGTGGATGTGGCGGGGAAAAATAACAGGCTGCCAGGCACAAGGGGGGTGGGGGGGTGTGGAGGTGCAGTGCTACATAGGGAATTCATGCAGCAATGAGGAGCTGATTAAAGTGCCTGGCAGAAAAACTGGCAGAGCTGCAACTAGACGCACTAGATCAGGGCTAGCCAGGGAGTCTCAGTTCGCAGAGTAACAATACTAATCCCTGCAGGCACAAATATTGTGTTTTAACAGCCTGTGCTTCTACCGAGGGTCTCAAATAACATTTTAACTTCAACAGTTTTGCAGCAATTTTGAATGATAAACACATTTCAACTTGTGGAAAAGTCCTTTTTAACTACCTGGCTGGAAGCAATTACTACCATGCAATGCAAATTGCATTCAAAGGAAACATTTTCAGGTAAAACCATTATAAATGTGGGGATGCAAAGCTGTGACTTCATCTACAGGTGACACGATGTAAAGTGTAGCTTTATGTTGTTTCAAAGCACCTACACAAGTGATTATTTTATAGGTATAGCAGTGGACTTGGACGATCAATCAAATGTTATTTTCAATTACAGTTCTTCCCATCAATGATAATGAATACAAGATAATTGAGACATCACAATTATTTTCCCACATTTCACTTCACAACCATCATTTTGTCTCGTGTTATACATCCAGGGCCCCCTCTTAATTTATGATGGTGTGCTTTCTCCCGTTTTCACTGAACTACTCACTGGAATATGCTGAATACGGTTTAACAAACTGTTCCCTAGTTGTAGGAGTTTTCCGTAGTTTGTGGCATCTTTTTTTTTTGTAATTTATTTTCAATATAGTTCATGTTATTTAGGTCATTTATTTATCTTTTTAAGTTCTTTTTTATGTTCTGAAGTTAATTATTTTCTTAAACTTTTAACAATCCACTGTTAAAAAGAAAAAAAAAATCAATAAATGCACGTTTTCCTATGTCAATGAATGATCATGTTAAATAATATGGTCTAAGTATTGACCAAAGTAATTGGCCATTGGCCCCTGCTGTGGCCCCTGTGTCAAATTAATAATAAAATGATCAATTTACCTATTTTTTGATCAAACAATATCTCATTGTACACAAAAGACACAAAAAACAGAATGTGTACATTGTATATTAGTTTAATTGTGCAATAAAAGCTATAACAAAAAAAAGATGATTATCACTGTCCTGCACTTTCAAAATAAAAATAAAAAGTCATTGTGCACAAAAATGAGAAATGTAATTGTCATACAAAAAAAAAAGATTATTGTTGGTTATTCTCATTTTTTCAATCAGTGTATTTGTATCTTCCAAATATCCTTAAATGAGATTTTTGAATAAGCTAAAATAAAGGTTTTGAATGCTTGAATATCATCTTTGTCGTTTTTTTTAATGTGTCCCTCTGATTACACACTGGCCCCTGCTTGGCCCCCAAAGTAAAATTCATGTAGAACTGTCACTCAGTGGTGTCAGGCGAGTTGTGGGTTAACCTTGAATTGATTTATTTTATTTTATTTATCCAACTTGAGTAGTTTAATTAGTTATTTTTATTTAAACACAATTATATATATCTTTAAGTTATCTTTATAGTATTTTTGTGTTCTATTTATTTGTGTTTCTAATATATGATACCTTTTGCAACCAATTTCTAGTCTGTGTGTTGTTTCCAGTCCTCCCTCTCCTTCATCTTCTGTTTATCTAGCCTACTATTATTATTAATAACCTAACGTGTACATTTAATTTATGCTACATTTAACTGAGCAGCCCTAAAGCAGTACTGAACGTAAAATGAGTGTGAGGACAGACTACTTTTACATCAAAACACATACATTACACTTAGACACAGAAGTGGACACGCCCATGTTTACCAACTGATGCTACCAATATTTTCATACCGTTTATCAGAGATGGACCGCCTCCGCTGAATTACTGACAGCCCTCGCCAACATCAGAGGAAATTATTACACTTGTATACAATCAAACCTGAGGTCCTACTTCACACAGAAAAGACAATGTAGTTAATGAGCGAGGCTTTTGTTTAGACTTCCTCTGGTAACTAAATTGATCACAGCAGATGAGATGCCGTAATTATCTGTCAGCCTCAGCTCAGCAGATGACAGTGATTGATCAGGCCTGGACATGATACAAGTGTTTACACATAATTCTTAAAAGCAGCACGTAACAAAGGGACCTGATTCTTTTCAAGACGGGAAGTGATGAGGTAAACAGTTCAATCAGACTCAATAATCTGGGGATGTGTGATGAATAAATGACTGCACATAAGACAGAATGCAACAGGGCTGAAGGCCAAACACCACATGGACGTTAGTATGTGGTGTAATAGTAACCTTTGGTACAAGACTACTGATGATGTAGAGCAGAGGGGTTCAAAGTGGGCCTCCGCAGGGGGGCTCCACACTGTTTTATGGGAGGATCAGTTAATGGATGTGAAAAAATATTATATTAGTTATCAAAAGAAGATCACATAGAATAGGCTAAATGTGTGTGATATGTAAAGAGAGAGTTCAGAGATCCAATAATAAAGGGAATTTTACTGGTTTCCCCACTTTCCCAGAGCAGACAATTAATAAATGCCCTAAGACAGACTTTTTCAATATGTATTTGATGTAGTCTGAAGTTATGTCAAACCCCTGCTGTAGAGCAATGTTGTAATCAGTGAAGTTGTGTGGGAACAACTCAAAAATTTGTTTTGTTCTGTATAACACGGGTTATAATGTCATACATCACAGAAAAAGAAGAGAAAACACTTGATTAATTTCCCCGAGATAAAAAATATATTTTTTAAAATTGGAATAAAATAGACTTTATTTATAAAAAACTTTTAAAAGTGCCTGCACATTTCATGAATGTTGGGGATAAAAAGTGTGCCTTCACATGCTATACATATTTGCATTTTACAACCTCTGCTTACAACTTCTCCTGTCCTGTCCTGTCCTGTCCTGTCCTGTCCTGTCCTCTCTGCTCTGTGTAAACAGCCTGCAGTTCTGTCAGATTTTCAGTGAATATTTGTCACATGACCGTTTGTCCCAACAGAATCAATCATGGCTTCATAGAATTTAATGTTTTTAACAGTATCTCGATATTCTAAAGGGTTAATTTTTGGCAACTTGTTAAATGAGACATGTAGAATAAAGTGATTTTGACATAAATATCGAAATTTTAAGCTTATTATTGGTTATTTTTCTAACTTTCGGAACCTATGACCCATTCAAGGACTGTCTGAAAGTTCAAGTTCAGAAAATAATGCCTGTTTTTCAGTTTCCTTCTACGATAAATTATGTATTTTGTATTTTTGGAGGGTGTCATATGCTGTACATAGTGGTAAGCCCACTGAGGCATATTTGTGATTTGTGTTATTGGGCTTTATAAATAAAATTGACTCAACTTGCCTGTGTGAATCAGTTTCATGCCATTTATTTTCTACAACTGCACCCGGATTGTAAGCCTCAGAGGTTTCCGCCACTGATATGAACAAGTACCCACACTGCCTCGATATCACCGCACAAAGAAAAACCTCCAAGCACAAAAAGCTAGTTGATCATGTTCAGTGTATGTGAGAGTCTATAAGTCTCAGTTCATTTGCTTACGCTGGGAAGCAGGGGCTCAATAAAAGACCTATATGATACATGTTGCACCGTGTTACAGCAAAGCCTGATCAGCTTTATTGGTGGTGAGAGCAAAATGCATCGCCTATGGCAAAGTAGGCGCTGTGTACATGGACAGTATGTGTGTACATACAATGTGTACGTGTGAGAAAGAGAGGAATGACTTTGCTCAGCGGTGACAATGTGTATTACTCACATCTGATTACAAGAGAGGGTGAGGTGGGAGAAGCAGGGGGTGAAGTGAAGCGGGAAAGGGGGAATAAAATGAAAGAATATAGAGCAAAGCCAAGCCAGAGTGTATATATGTGTGTGTAGGCGTGTGTGTGTGTGTGTGTGTGTGTGTGTGTGTGTGTGTTCCACTGTCTTAGCTACAGGTAGTATATCATTAAAGACAGAAAGACAGAGATCCTTACTTACTGCTGCATCGACTCACACACGCACATACACTTATCCACCTGTTCCTTTTATCTCCGCTCCTGTCTATGCACACACACACACACACACACACTGAGAGAGCTGTCAGTCCAAGCAGATTTTTTTCTCCCAGGGTGGAGGCAGTCTGTCCAACAAGCACAACTGGAATGAGCCTCATATCTGCCAGTATGGATTTTTAATCTCTGTCAACATCACCATTATATTTAATAGCATTACTATCTCACCTTGAGAAATGATTTTAATAGAGACACACACACACACACACACACAAATATATATATATATATATATATATATATATATATATATATATATATATATATATACACAGTTGCCCCTTAGCCCCTTTTTCCCATTCTCTCCTTCTCCCAGCTCCACCCACGCCCCCCACCATATACATCTCCATGGAGACTGCCGCTTGGCAACAGCTGGAGGAGAGCCAGTTGCCGCGGCGACACTAGCGCCCAAATGTCCCCCCTGCAGGGAGGAGCAGTGATGTCACTTGGCGGCCAGGAGGCGTGCCAGATGATGGCCGTTGTGAGAGTTAAGCACTCGTCTTGTCCGTTATTGCCGCCATCTATCAGCCATCACTCCTCTTCAATGACACATTCTCTCTGTTGTTCATCTTCATTAGAGGTGTTTCTGTGCAGTCTTTGAGAGAGAGACTGAATGAGAGAGAGAGATGAACACTCTTTCTGTTTCTTTCCCTTCATCTGTCTTTCTGTCTTGTTTTCTCGTAATCTTTATTCTTCTCTTTTTCCTTCCTAACTCCTTCTTTATTTGCCGCCTCAGGTCAGTTAAACTCAAGGAGCTTTAATGGCCTGTTAACATTATTCCTATAAAAATGCAAAACACTTTGTCTATATGCATCTCCATTTAGATTAAAACCGACAAGACTACATGGCTCATATTATAAAATCAATATTATGCTAACACATGCAAGAATGATAATGTTTACTTAACTCGTTCTTCACAGACTACAAATAGCTTCACACTGTGTTATAGCAAATTGTTTCAGTGAAGACAAGAGTTTAGGTAGAAAACATATTATATCCTGACCCTTTACTAATGCAAAAGTAACAATATCAAGCTGTGAAAATACACGTAAAGGTGTATTCAACACTTTATTTAAGTGAAAAGCACAGCATTATAAGTAATATTGGCACAATATACTGAAGTATAAAATTGAGGAGTCAAATTGAGGTGCTACCAGTCTTCCTATGTGCAATAAGCTTAAAAAAGTACTTATTTTTAAAATTATTATTATTATTATTATTATTATTATTTTCATTATTATGTGTTTATTTAATTGTATTTATGATTTTTATTTATTTAAGTATTTATTTTTAAATGTATTATTGTTATTACTATCAATATTATCATTATTATGTGTTTATTTAATTTATTTTATTATTAATTTATGTTTTTGTTTGGAGTCAGGGCAATATATATTTCTTATTGTTTTGAACATTATAATAAAACTTTTAAATGTACATTTCTTGTGCAGCCCAATAAAGATGCACTTCCTTTTAAAGTAACTAAAGTACTTATTATGTGGAATGGTGCCTTTCAGTGTTATGCCCATAGACTCAGGCATACATATTTAGTAGTGGTTTATTGTTATTGATGCATAAACATAAGAGCAGCATTTTAATGTTGTGGATAAAGATCTAATTACTACTTCTGTTGGGCTGTTTAATCCACATCAATAAATCATATTTAATAAGTTGACGATAATATTATGTATGCCAAGCTTTGTCAGCATTATATATACAAAGACAGTTTTGGCAGTTTTAACTGATACTAAATGTAGTGGAACAAAAAGTAGTATAGTAATATTTCCCTCTGAAACATAGTGGAGTACAACTATAAAGTAGCAAAAAATACCGCAAAATTTGACTATTTTGTAAAGCAGGATTACTACAGATCACTAGTCACCCTGTTGAAAAGTAATAAGTAGAGTGACTTATTACAATTGATTACTTTTTGATGATGCATAGTCTATAAATATGCCAAAAGAAGGCAGAAAGATGAATGTTATATTCTACATGTCAGCTTTTTACAAAAAAATAATATAATATATTAGGATAACCCCTTAATAATCAGCAATATTTCGATTAGTAAATGCATTTAATTACATATTTGACACTATGTAATTTGTAATAACAGTGTGATTTACCTCCCTCTGTGTGTGTGTGTGTGTGTGTGTGGCTCTTGCATGTTGTGCTGACTGAGTCCGTTTGCGTCCCATCAGCTCTGAAAATGTTCACTTACGGTCATCGATCTGCCCCTCTGCATGTTGCAAAGTGGCAGTTTAACACGTAACGGAGCTCCACTCCACTGCGAATGTAAATGAAGAGGCGCTCACTCAAGGTTTTTCAACTTGAGCAAGAATCTTGCCCGAGGCTCGAGTGACATGCAATCAGCTTCAAACAGGACTCCTGATAATTTGAATTTCTGACCAATTATGTTCACTGCTCAAATCACTCGTGTAACACCTGTAGAGGATTATTCATATCGGTTGCAAAGCTTCTCATGACGAAAGTCGTCATCACTGCAGAACCAGTAATTATTTTTGGGGGGTTCTGCTGTTTTGGCTTCTTCTACTGTGAAAAAGACACCTGCACTAGTTTGCTTTCTCCTTCTCTGTATTCACCTTTTCTCTTGTCACTGGCGCCACCTCCCATCACTCTCCTCTGTTGGACAGCTGTCCTACACCCTGACTCAATGTTCCCGTCCCCCTCTCCACTTTATCATGTCATCCTCTGCTTCTCTCCTCATCTCCTTCTGTGCATTCATCCACTGCACATCCCATGCTCCAATCCAGTTTGAGCCACCAGCTGAGCCACAATTTATTCCATGCACATGTGCTTACACACACTCTCAAGGGTAGAAGTAGGCCTGTCATGATAACAATTTTTTAGGATGACATTTTTTACGTTTTTTTTTTTTTTAACAGGCTGATATAATGATATTAGATCATAATAATTCAAGTACATCCTTTTTTAAGAGCAATTAGCTTTTAATTATCAAGAATATTGAACACTGGCATTGAAATGCTGGAATGGCTGTTTTTTTGCCTATCAAAAGTCTGCAGCATTTCTCTAAATGCTGGTTTCTCCTAGGGCTGGGCGATAAGGAACAAAAGTCCTATCCCTATATCAGGGATGGGCAACCTAAATGCTGGAGGGGGCCACAATTTTTCAACAACACTACCACAGGGCCACATATAGGACCGTGCACTTAATCAGATATGATGAAACTGCAATTTTAAATATGTTTACAGTGCAGTAACTTAACATATTTCACTCTCAAATGCATGTATAAGAGTATAAATAGGAATACAAAAGGTTTGAAGCAAATAAAAAATAACCACACAACTTTCAGTGCAAGAACAGCAGACCAACATTAATTGCAAGAAGTAATTTTGTGCATTTTTGCACTGCACTTTTAAGATTTCATGCTCAAATGCATGAAGTTGTACTGAGGGCCACTTCAAGTTAGGGTGCGGGCCTCCCCACAATCTGAATGACAGGAGAGGGGAAGAAGCAGCGCGACTGAATGTTGATGACTTATGTTAACGAACACACATGTAAAGGATACGATAAGTCGATATATTGATTATCGTGACAGGCCGAGGTAGAAGAAGAACTTACAGGGGTAAACACAGCAGGCGACAACACAGCCATTCTTTGTGTCCTATAGCACACACGGAGACACACACTGCACATTTATTAACCTCCTGATTAACCTTTCACTGTTACATGTCTCGCCTTTAACTTAACCCCAAACTGATCCTAATCCTGAGCCTGAAAATAGAGTCACAACCCCAAACACATGTTCCTACAACAAGGGTCTAAATCTCAATGAAAGGTTGTCACACGGATAGAAATACACTTCTCTTCTTTGTCATGGTTGGCCAGTGACCCCAGGAGAAAATGAGAGCAGGGAAGGCAAGGAGACAAAGAAGTAAAAGCCAGAGAAGAGAAACAGGCGTGTGATGAGGGAAGCAACAAGGCAAGACAGAGTGGTCCTGCTTCAGTTAGCACGCTAACGTGATCTGAAATACTCCGCACTAAAAACAGACTTCATTAATAGGGCGGCACAGCGCCTATAGCTAAGCTAATGCTAAATGTAATGAAGAAATGAACACGGAGGCTAATGCTAGTGGAAGTGCTGCAGACAGTAGTATCTAGTTACTGAGGTGGAAGAGATCAGTGCTAAATGGCTTGTGAATTAAGTAATTTGCTTTCTAGTAACTAATGTCCCTGTCTCGGAGCAGCAGCGGAACTCTGGGGAAAAACACACAGCAGTTACTGTTGGTATAAATCAAGACATGTGCTTTACATATGCAAAAAGACACTTTAACTGGCTTAAAGATCTATTTCTGAGCAAACGTAATAAAAAAATGAAGGGATTTAGTATTCCTCTCTAACTTATTCCAGTCCAATATTTCTAACAGTGTGGAGATTCTTTGAAACAGCCCTTAGACCATCTTGTAGGGAATTAGAATCTAGAAGAAATATAACTGAACAGTTAGATGAATATATAAAAACTCTTTCACACAGTTGTTGAGTGTGTAGTCAGATACTCGGGCAGCACTGGGGCAGAGCAATCTCCTAAAAAGTGTGTCCCAATACGACAGAACTGCACTCAATTTACATTTTTTAGAGCGTATTTTCTCTCGGTTTGTTTTTGACATATTAAAAAAATGTTTCTCACAGTCTGCAGAAGAAGGAGGAGAATGGGTGGATGGTTGGCTCACAAAATCATGAATTTTAACCCATGTGAGAACAGTCAATGTTGTTATTTCTCTGTTTACTTGAGTGGGAATGCAATTTTGCTGGAGACAAGGTCAAATGGAGAAAGTTTGGACTCATCAGTATTTCTATAATCCTCGTTCCGACCCCGTGTCCTTGTTCATAAAAGTCACAAGGTGTGCAGAGAGAAAACGTGTGTAAATATACAGTACTCTGTGAGAAAAGATGCTGCAGGTGTGCAGAGAGCTCAATAGCACTGAGTGGATATGAGGGTGAACCCCGACACGTGATATGCATGAAACTGTTTGTGTGTTTGTGTGGTTGGTAAACTGGTAGTGAGGCTGATTCCTGCCCCGCCTGTGAGCCGTCTCGGGGATTAAACGCTGACTTTGACTCCTTGGCCTTCTCTGACACTCTTCTCATCCCATTTTCTCACTCGGTCTACCATCGGCCCTCCCATCTAATCTGTCCCTCTTTCCCTCTGCCACGGGTCTTGTTTTTCCTTCCACTCCATTTGTTTTCTGTCCCTTTCGGTCGCTTCTCACGTTCGTCTCGCTTCTTTTCTCTCTCTGCTTCTTTGTGAATCTAAATAGCCTGACACAAATTAACAGAGAACACCCCCCACCCCACCCCCCAACCCACACAGACATAAATACTCTCTCTCAAGGCTGCTGCTAATAGTATAGTTGGACGATTGATTGTATCCTATCACCAACATTGTTATATGTAGATAAGGTTGCAAACAATCAGGTGTAAATACACATAAACAAGCCTCCCGCAGGCACATTTGTTCAAGCATTAAACACAAACAGAGACATTACGATCAAATAAGTGTTTTTCTTCCATTTGTTTTTTTTTCTCTCAGATTCTGTCCAGGTAACTCTGAACACGCTGTTAACATGTGATATCTACTTAAGTTCACATTAGAGTTGTTAAATTGTTTTTGTAAAGATGTCCATCAAGGCAAATTGAGCGCAGTTAACAAAA
This sequence comes from Centropristis striata, assembly GCF_030273125.1. Taxonomy (NCBI): domain Eukaryota; kingdom Metazoa; phylum Chordata; class Actinopteri; order Perciformes; family Serranidae; genus Centropristis; species Centropristis striata. The sequence continues at coordinate 8,184,721 of NC_081524.1, read as the reverse complement.
GCGACAGAAAGGTTATTTTCTGCATCTCAGCTGGTGTCATTGTGTGTCTCCTGCTCTTAGTGGTCACCTATACAGCCAAACCAGTAATTTAGCTGCATCCATTTACATATTTTACTTTTTATTTTTGCTGTCAAACAACTGAACAAGCACTGCATTGTGATTTGAGGCTCATAAATATAACTCCTCACCATTCTCTGTCCAGCAGATGATGGAGAAGTCTTCACAACAAACTCAAAGTGTAAATACTATTGTGACATAAGCTGTTTACATTAAAGTGAGTGATTACAGAGAAGACATGTTCTTAAATCTTAACCACCACACAATCCCCAAACATGTCAAAGCAGGCTTACATCCAGCTTTTTCCTGATAAATGACAACCGGAGGCCAATGTTTCTGGATTTATCCACACTGGAGAACATTTTTAACCCTCATCCTACCAACATGTTTAACATACAAGGACTGCTCCATTACTGTAATAAATATCCATCATTTTTGGAAAGTTATACTCAATTTGCATATTGTATAGGACACTGCTGCATCTATCAACAAGAAGATATATGACTGACACTATCTCTGTCAGTCATATATCTATCTATAAAAGCAAGAAGCGTCTGTGTGTGTGTGTGTGTGTGTGTGTGTGTGTGCATGCTCGATTTTGAAGATTTTTGAATTAATTTTTCAAAATATCATTATTTACATAGGATGTGTTGCAGCATTGCACTGTTTCCGATCGGACGCCTTTTAGGGGAGCTCCGCCCCATTGTGTGATAGGCCTACACCTGGTCAGTAACACAATTCACTCTGGATTTTCACGCGTGACTCATCTCTCGGAGTTCTAAAGTGCACTACAAGGTTCGATTTTCCATCACTACGCAAGAGTATTACACCTCATTGTACATCCCACTTTCACATAAAACCTCATTTGGCCATAATTGAAAAAATCTTCTTAATCTCCCACTATACGAATACATACTTCCTACAGGCACTGCACTAGTCTTCTAAATGACTGACAGGGTGCCCCCTCCTCTCTAGTGTGCCATATTCAAAATGAAGGCCCTTGCCGAACAGTTTATCTTTCTATTCTATTTTTTTTTCTATTAAAAACAGCAAAGGCAGAATTAGGGTGCATTGCACCGACACCCCGGGACGCCAATATATTGGTATTTTTTAAAACCACAAATTAAAACTGAACACAATGATGTGAAGTCATCAGGAACAAATTAACTAGCAATGAGGAAAAATTGGAAAAATGAAAATGAGGCACTTTAGAGATATGCAGGTACCTCAGTCGGTAGGATTGGGGTTTTAAAAAAAAGTTTGTGTGTCTGAAGTTATGCAAACTTATGGTGGAAATAAGGCCAAAATAAATAGACAAAGATTTTTCCCAAGGGGCCAGTATACTCCAGCAGAACTTCTTTTTAGATGGTGAAATAGCTCCGGGAGCCTGTCAGATTTGTAACTTTCCAAAACCATCAATCCAACAATCACACCCAGATCATGCTGCGATTGGCCAGCTGTGTGTGGTTGGGAAGGTAGCCAGGGTTTCAGCTTCTCTCTCCATCTTATTTCCTTTGTTACTATTTCTGTCAATTTTTTATTGGAACAACCGTGTCGAATATGACTGTCTTCTGGGAGAAGCTGTGACAGAAAATGTGCGCTGTTATTCCCATATTTATACTTCTTCACCCCTCTCCATGATGGCCAGCTTTTCACTCCACCTTTCGAGACAGTTAGAAACACTTTTATTGCCAACGCGGTCGGACAACACAAAGTTCGATTTAGTTCTGATTGAGTATAACCTGACCCTTTGGGTGGATGTAGTTTAGCTCTGTGCTCCTCCGGCCCAAAGGTCGGCATCTGGGTGAGAACTTGATGGTTTGTTGTGCTGTGAAATCCTACAGAGAGTAAGACGAGGGACTGAGAGACCAGGGCGAGCCAATCCATCTACCGTGGTCAAACACAGAGACAGAGATAGTTGACTGAGCACACACACAACCACGGCTATAGGCATGAAGAACACACACGCACACACATGCACTAAAGCACACCCAGAGATAGCATTCAAGCTTAATTAAAGTACAGTTGACACTTCACTGGAGATACATGGGTATACTTAGAAGCCTTGGTGTGTGTGTGTGTGTGTGTGTGTGTGTGTGTGTGTGTGTGTGCGTGTGTGTGTGTGTGTGTGTGTGTGTGTCTGTGTGGGTGAGAGTGAAACGGTTAGAAAGAGAGAGTGGGGGATTGTGTGTGGTGTGTGTGTGTGTGTGTGTGTGTGTGTGTGTGTGTGTGTGTGAGCACTCAATCTTTTAGCCTGTTAATGTTTGAGTTGGGTGAATACACATGGGAGAGCCAGCCTGTGTGTAGGCAAGGCTTGAAGAGCTCATTACTGCATTTGTGTGAATCAAACTATCTCTTAAAGGATGTTTGACTCCTGTCTGGCCGGGATGTGTGTGTGTGAGTGTGTGTGTGTCAGTATATTTTGTGTGTCCTATTATTTATGACCTGATCATTTTTTTTTGCCCGCACTTATGTCTGCAGGCACTATTTTTGATGAATACATTTTGATTTTATCTTTGTAAGGAACTTTTTTTCAATGTGTGTGTGTGTGTGTGTGTATGTGTCAGTATATTGTGTGTGTCCCATTATTTATGACCTGATCATTTTTTGTTGCCCTCACTTATATGGGAATACATTTTGATATTATTAAGGAACTTTTTTCATTCTGTGTGTGTGTGTGTGTGTGTGTGTGTCAGTATCTTGTGTGTGTCCCATTATTTATAACCTGATCATTGTTTTTGCCCTCACTTATGTCTGCAGGCACTATTTTTGATGAATACATTTTGATTTTATCTTGTAAGGAACTTTTTTTCATTGTGTGTGTGTGTGCGCGCCTGCATGTGTGTGTTTTTAAACTACACACTATTAACATATGGTAGTGTAAAGTTGTGTATGAGTGTGTGTTTTTGCCATGCTAATCGAGGTTAAACTTGCACACAAACACACACACATGCACTGTTTGCCTGAAACAATTCTCTAATTCAAGCTCCTCTCCGACAACTGCGTTGTTGTCTCTCTTTCTCCTCCTGTTCTCACCCGTCCTTTCCTCCGTCTCCTCTCCCACTCCTCCCCTCTTCGCTTCGCTGTCTGACTGCCATGACAGGAAGACTGACGGATGCACAATGACAGACAACCCCCTCTGCACATTTCAAAGGCCACACGCAGACAGGCACAAACACACACACAGACAGGCTCCCACATGAAAATACACACTCGGTATGCAAGCACATAAATGCCGATGACGATATATAACACACACATACACAACACGAACAAACACATAATAAATCCAATATGCAGTTAAATGGTCAGAAAGACTGAATTAAAGACACGCAGACATGAAAATAGACCCATGTACAGAAACTCCCACACATACTTATACAAATACCATGTGGCCAGACTGAAGACGCAGGATGAATGCTGGTGGGATGCCCAGTGCGTGGGCTGGTTGGAGAGTCAGAATGTAACAGCTTTATAAACTGACCGACATGACTTGCTAAGATGAACCAACTGCTGACCGTCTGTGTGGTTTCAGCAGCCCTCTCCTTGTCTCTGTGTGTCTGCTACCAGCACACACACACACACACACACACACACATATGAAATCTACTGAGCCACTATGTTTGGGAAGGTTTTGAGATTGCAATGTATACATTCATAACACAGGCCAACATGATGCACTACAGCTCAACAACACCAGACAGTACCAATAAAACCTAACTGCAGTTTACATCCATGTCTGTCTCATACGTAGCCATGACAACAGACATAGCTTTAAAACATTAAGGTCGCTGCAAAGAAGCTACACATTCTGCAGCACAGAATATCCATCAATCACAGATTCAAAGTTCATGTCGGGCCCCCGGTAGTGTTGCCATTTCGGTGTCCGACCAAATGTGAAATGTGGTCGCAATCTTCCTTTCTGTTTCCTGAGTTGTGGTGTGCAATAAAGGCCCGAAACTCTGTTTTTGCAGAACATTTATGCTGTCACAATGAGGTTGACCTTTGACCTTTTGGGTATAAGGAGTCAGAACTACATAATGTTATCATATTTGTGCAGAATGTTGTCATAATTAGTATATTAATTCTTCAGTTATTGCCAAAAACCTGAAGAAAGTACCTCCAGGCGCTCCTGATATATCACAATTAAGAGAATTGGGTGGACAACACTCGCCAGAACTGAGGCATAAAAATAACCAAAGAGCTGTGTGCACACTCTCAGTAGAGTTCAAACACTACAGGTTTCCCAGAAGTATTTATTGAACGGTCATTACACTAGATTGCTTATATTTCTGTTACACTGCAGCAGACCACTGCACCTGTAATTTCAGCACCATTATGCGATGCAGATGACATCGCATAATGCTGCTTAAAAAAAAAATCTCGATTAGCCAGACTTCACTCAGATTGTCACAGCAGGAGCCCTGCTATTTTCTGCTCCGCTTTGTGCATTTGCCGTGGCAAGCGAATCCGACTTTTGGTACAAATCAACACTTCTATTATGTGCTACACACTAAATCCATTTTGTTTGTGAGAAAAAAATAAAGCCATACATAGGTGAAGGTGTTGGAGGAAGATGTACAGACACTCTAATAAACCTCAAAACCTTAAACATGTAATGCATTACCTCCTGCATCTGCCCTGTGCACACGGACAGGGCAGAGAGAGAGAGGGCAGTGTTGCTGCAGCATTTAATCACAGCTGCTCACAACAGATCTGTGCTGTTTGTAATGCCTGTATCTGCACACAATATGAATAATCTTACAGCAGGAAATGTGTGGGTTGCATTGATCAGACAAGTTGGACATGTGTCTAAGAAAAATGTGGTGTTCGTGTGGCTTTGTCAGCTAACTGTACATACCCACACTCTTATTATCATAGCATAAAAAAACAACATCCAGCAAGGAAGAAGGAGAATAAACATTACAACTGTCAGCCTCTGGCACAATTCAACGATGTTACTGGTCAGTTAATGACAATAAGCAAAGAATTAATATGCTAAACTGATCAAAATGAGCATTTCGCTCATGAGCTGGCAACCAGAAGATGTTAAATGATGATGCTGATGATGCTTAAACTGATACCAGTGGGCCAAATCTGAGACATATGGTATCCAAATATTGCATAACTTTATTACAGCTTTGTTCATAACAAGATTTGCTCCTCTGTGTGCATCAAGTATTGGATTTTAAGTGCAAAATTGCAGTACCTGGCCACCAAACCATAATGCATGCAGTGAGCTTCCAAAGTCATTATTGGCCCATGTCGTATTATGTAAGAATCTCATTTACTGTTGTACTTGAGTCTGCCAGTGGTTATTGAGTAGCAAAGTAATTGATGAGGCAGTGCCGGGAGGATCCTTGAGGACATTGACAGCTACAGTTGTGCCCCGTGTTAAACAGTATGCAAATTGCAACGACATATATTTTAGTACCGCTGCCATTGCTGGTACCATTACCGGCTCTACAATTTTGTTTTTATTGAACAGATTCAAAGTACAGGAAAAAAAAGGAAAACAGTGAGGGGGAAAATGGCTACGAAGGCTTTTGTGAAAATATTCCAAAAATTACCCATGTGGAATGACTACAAAAACAGCTTCAAACAATTAACGCTAAGTAATCTAATCACACTTAGAGAGAAAAGCAATGCAAGGCCAATGTATCCGTATAGCACATTTCCTAACACAGAGGCAAATTAAAGTGATTTGCATAATGCATTCAAAAATAATAATAATAAGAACAACATTAAAATGCTAATTGAAACAATAGAAACATTTTAAAAGGAAATTAAAAGGTTGGGATGGTTCATGATTGGTGTTTAAGGTTCAGTGCAGCGCAGAGCAAAAAAGTTGTTAACCTGGATTGAAAAGTGATTAAAGTTTTTGCATGTCTAATATCCTTTGGAAGATGTTCCAGCTCTGTAGTGCACAGTAACTAAATGCTGATTCTCCGGGTTTTTGTTGGCATTTTGAAATGACTCCTATCCCTGGTGACCTGAAATGTCAAAAGGGGTCAGAGATGCATTTTAGTCCTAAACCACTGAGATATTTATAAACAAGCAGCAGTACTTTAAACTGCAGAGCCCTGAGAAGTGGACTGATGCATTCATTTTCTTTTTGTTAGGACTCGAGCAGCAGCATACTAAATGAGCTGAAGTTTTTTTGGAGGAGAGCTGAGAAAAGACCATTACAGTAATTGAACCTGGAAATGAAAGCATGGATTAGTTTCTCTAAGCCCTGCCTGGACAAGAAATCATCTGATTATTGCAATTTTTTAAAGATTTTTTCATTGATATAATGTACCTATTAAAGTAAATCTCTGAGTCCAAAATTACACCACAATTTCTCACGTTTTTTGGTTCTCAGAGACAGAAAGTCGTGATGAGCACTTAGTCTAAAGCCAAAATTAAATTATCCATCATCTACCAGTACGCATGGGTAAACATGCTACACATCCTTATTCAAGTGTTAGTATATTTCATAAAATATGACCATTCTATTTTACACTGTGAATAGGTCACATATGATAACTTTAACCCTTCGATGCACAACATGGGTCTAAAGTCACCCGGCTAAGGTTTTATATTCTATATCTTTGCAATAAATGAATTCCATCATTCAGTATTCCAGGTTTTCCTCAATTAACTTTGATCATCATACATCCTAATTTTATGCTTTCATTTCTTACTTTTTCAATAAAAATCCTTTTTGTATCATTACGCTCCTAATACACAAGGTCATTTTTGACCCATGTGTGTAAACTTGATGTAATAATGCAAAAAATATTTTTCTTCATAAAGTATGAAAGGAAAAATGGATATAATGATCTGTTGTAATACATTTAAAGAAGATATTCAAACACACGGCCAGCATGAAATAACATGGGAAATTAATTTGGGTCATTTTTGACCCATCTTGTGCATTAGAAGGTGTTTATATGTTGTGCATCAAATGGTTAAGCTAAAACTGTTAATGTTGTAAAGTGGAACTACTTGGTTAGGTTTAGGCAACACAACTACCTGGTGAAGTTCAGTTAAAAATATATTTTTTTTTAAAAGCTGTGCTGTCTGCAGCCGTCCATGCATGTGATTGGGAGTATAACCAAGGCTTCAGACTACCTGCTTTTGCGCCTAAAAACAACCAGTTTAGCTAAAGAATGTTCATTCACATCCAATCATTTATTTGTTCAATGCAGAAAAAGTCTGTTAGACTGGTGACAGAGCAAGGTAAATTTGGTTGTCGTATGTTATAATGGAAACAAGTATATATTTAAAAGAAGAGGACTAAGTGCTGAGCCCTGGGGAACCCCACACATCACATCTGTCCACTGCTTTTTCCTTTGTGACCATCTTAAAGTCTAGATAAAGTCAAATTGACTTAGTCTGCATAATGTCAGGTACTTTAGGTGCTCACACGCTCACTGTGTTCATGCAGAGATTCTCATCGAGCTGTATCCAAGAGCTACTCAGTGCTGCGTTCCCCCAGAGAAACATGAGAATAGTGCAGTCACTTATTCTCACCAGGACACACACATGCAAGGACATGCAAGCACATGCACACACAGGGGCCCACAAACTCATCACAAAAGCATATAACCCACTGCCTAAGCCTCTCTCTCACACACAGTGTTGAATCCACCTATATCCTTATTTTCCCATCTAGATAGAGTAACGCTACAGTAGCCTCCAATTCCATTTTCTGCACTGACTCTCGCCCAGCCCCTCCCTTCCTCGCTGTTCCCGTCTCTCACTCCTTTCCACTTTCTCTGCCTTTCCTTCTCTTCCTCCACCTCTGTATTCCCTCCGTCCCCTCCCGTCTCGTAGGCCACCTCTTATTTCATTTTTTTCTCTCTCAATCCCAGTCTGTTAAAAGCTCCCTTGTTGCATTTACTCCCTATCTTGCTCTTTCTTTCTATTTCCGTATGGTCCAGCGGGGCTTTCTGACAGTAACCACAGTACAGGAGGTTGCAATTAATCTTTCAAATAATTCGTTCTCATGGCAGACAGCGGATGCACATGCAGAGAGGGAGGAGAGCTGAGGGAGGGGTGTGGGGGTGTGGGGGGGGGGGGGATATAGTGAGGAAGCAGAAATGCGAGATAGATGGCAAAACAACAGCAGACACCAGAGAGAGCAAATTCTATTCTTACATTATAAATATGATGAAAAAATAAACCTGCTGCCCATGTGTAAATGTAAGCCCATTTATTTTCTTCCCTTCCCACAATATTCAGAGACTCCAAGCAGAGTTGAGTAGGGGGTGCGCTAGCTGGTTGCCAAATCAGTTTCAACACGTCACAATCTCAGAAGGGATAATTAATCAGAGATTGATGCATTAAACATGAAGTCCACAGATTTAATATACACCACAGCTTCATTTTGATTTTCATTGTTTAATACAGTGGCAGCCAATATATTTTGTTGAGCTGTTGGTGAAATAAGACATTCAAAAATGCTTAAATTTGAAAAGCAATTTGTTTCAGTTGAGATAGTCGACTGATTGACAATGGCTCAAGGTTTGGAGGAACAAGAATTCTCCTCCACTGTGGCTCTGTTTTTAGTGCTTTCTGCAAATTTTATTATTATTTTCAGACTGCGTTTTTCAGACTGTTGATAGAGTAAGCTATTTTTTATGTAAGTATTATACATCTCAGTGAAGTGTTTGAAGGTTAGTCTACTCTTAAACACATTACACATTTCTTTGTATATCAGGTAAATGTCTATACGCCACAGTAAAGTAGTGTAATTCTTCTGAATTTCGAGTGTGGAACTTGATATTGTGGTTAGCAGCATGCTTGACAAGATCGCAGCATGCTGATGTTTTCTGTGCAGACTTTGTGCTTTTTTAACTGATTTGAATTAATTTGAAGGTTAAATTCATCACAACCCAACACAAGGTTAAATTGCTGTTCTGAGGCTTTCAATCATATAAAAATAACTTCAGCAGTAGAATCTGCAATAACTTATTAAAAATAAAGTTTCAGCATTGACCTAAAATGGTCACAAAGGCTTTACATCTGAACAATTGCAAAGACAACTGAACAAACTCCTTCTGCTGATATAGATCATACTACAGTGTACTAAATGTACCTAGTGGTTAAAATCTTTTCTCAGCCTCATTTTTATCTTCAGGATATACATCAACAATGCTTCCTTTACCAGAAATGAGAAAATACAAGGCCAGAGTTTAGTAAAACAATCGTAATTAACAATGGTAATGTGTACTTATATATTGTGCATGTTTATGTTTGGTTTTGCTCTGTTAACGCCACAACGTGATGAATATCACTTTCGACTTTTCAATTATATTATCACCAAAAGGTCACCATTTTTCAAAGTCAGAAACTGAAAAAATTGAAAATTTCAGTGACAAAGAAAAGACAGCCTAAAGTATTTTTTTCTACATGCAAATCTATTAAAATATATATAAAATCAAAGAAATTCAACTTTTTTTTCTTTATCATGGCATGCGAAAGAACTGTGTAATTGTGTTCAACTGTACAAAAGAAATTTTTTTGACAGTCTATCAACTTCTAGCCATGATCGTGCCGTTTCCATAGAAGTGCAGGATGTATATATTGCGGTAAAAAACAAGGCCACAGTAATAAAATGAGACAGGAGCAAAAAAAAACAAAAAACCTGAAACTGTTTGGGTTTCAGATGGTTAAGGTGCACTGTTACTCAATCATTTTCAAAGACTGGCATCAATCTGAAAATAATAAATTAATTTCTGTTTAGTGATCAACTTCTCACAGCCACTAAATAATCTGTCAATGTTAAACTCCATAAAAATAATTCATATCAATGTCATTGACAGATGCTGTGAACAAACCTGTCAAACTGGGGTTTGGCGGCATGCTGAGCTGTGCTAAATTGTGCATGACCATCTTCCCGACTTTGTAGAGTCTTTTAATCACACTATTTAATTAATGTTTATCCCTTTAGAGATATTGCCTGAGTGTCTTGGTGTTTTGTTACACAAGTGAAATATGCCCTTGTAACATGAAGTCATTTTCCATGCTTGCCAGCAAAGGAACAGTAATTAACACTAATTTTGATTCATTTAATTTAATTGGAGAGGTAAACATACAGCCAAGAGTGGATCCTGTAAAAGTCTACATGAGATGAAAGTGAATAAGAGAAGAAAGGAGAGGACGGAGGGATGGCGCGATGGTGCGTGTGGATCTGGCTACTGTAACAAGTCATGGAAGATGAGAAGAGAAAACAGCATGTCTGGTAAAACAAGGACAGCGAGAATGATCACAAGAGGCCAAACAACGAAATGGGAAAGAGGAAAACAGGGAACAAAGAAGAAAGTAAGAAAGGGGGAGGGGTGAATGAGAAAAAAAGCAAGAAAACAGATTAGCAAAGAAGTTGTGCAAACAAAGAAATCATCTATAGGGAAGAGAGCAGAACAAGACAGGACCAGTGGGATGAAGGAGGAGAAGCAGGTGGAGATGAGGGATTACAGAGAGATGGTGTGAGGCACGGAGACGCTGCAAGAGGTCACTCTTCGCTCTTATTGTCTGCAGAAGACAATCATGGCTCACAGTGAGTCTGTATGTGTGATGGTGTAATGTGAAAACATCTGTGGGAATGTATGTGTGTGTGTGGGTGTGTGTGTGTGTGTGTGTGCTGACAGCTCTGTTCTCATCACTACAAGGAGTGTAGTAGGCGTGAGGGTTCACAGAGGGGAAAGGCAAAGAAGCCATGATGCAAACAAGCGAGAAAAGGAACAACACGATGTTGGACATCGCAGAGAGACACATTTTGTTTTAGGCATCTGATCAAGGCTCTTGTTCAGAGTAACTTACAGTGAGTACACTACATTGCCAAAAATTCAAAACATCCAAGTATAATCCGATGGAGGGAGGCCAACAGAGCGAGACAGACACATTGTTTGCTCTCGGTGCCACAAATTTGGCGAAAATAGGCAAAAATTCAACTCGAGGAAGATATTTGTCTGCTGCAATAATGTGAAAGAAAGTCAGTGCCAAGCAGGAAGCCATCTAAGCATTCCATGAATTTCTCCCTTCAGTTAATATTGTATATAGCAGATATTTTCACAATGTGAAGAGCTCCCTCTCAGGGTGGGACAGACGTGACGCAGAGATGTAATGTGAGGTGCATGTCGGTGTTGTGAAAACAAACGGAACTTCGTCATTGTAGTTTGTCCAGCTGAACTGGTCCCCATAGCGACACGGTCAGCAGTTTAATCTGCAGCAGTGGCTGTGACACACAGATCATGGAGGTAATTAAGGTACTTTAAAACACTTGGCGGCTGACTGCAGCAATTTGCGTCAAAAATCACACTCGTTATATGAGTCATAACTCTATCAAATTTCAACACACAGACCTGAAACAGATATTTTTAGATTCAATATGACTTATGCTTACTGAAGTTATAATTAAATAAGTCCCCTTGAGTCAAAACCTGATGGTTATACATGTATAAATAAAGAATTTTTAACTATGAGGGTGACTCAGATGTTGCCGACCTATTCCACTGACGTAAGCCAGAAAGTCAAGATGTTTTTTATTATTTCTTTATTGTTCTTTTTCTTGAAGAGCATTGGACTTCTTTATTACTTCATCATGACCAGAACAACATTTCTTGACCTAGTGCAGCAATACTTATTTTTTTTTCTTAATGGCTCCCCTTTTTTATCCAGAACTTGCCTGAGAATCATCACATATTTAAGTTTTCTTTACTATGAAAGTAACCCAGCAATAGCCGTCTGTACATCCATCTGTGCATTGCAAACAAGAACTAAAAATGACCGATTCAACATACTTTTAATGGTGCCAAGTGCTACTCTGATTCCGAAAAAGTTGGCAAACTGTGAAAAACGTTAAAAAACAGAATGCAACGATTTGCAAATCCTTTGCAACCTACATTCATTTGAATACAGTACAAAGACAAGATGCTCAAACTGGGAAACTTGGCATTTGGAAATATATGGATACACTCTCTCTCTGAATGTGATGCGTTCTGTGTTTATTTACCTTTTGCACAGTTTCTCAACTTCTTGGGATCAGGGTTGTAGATGGGGGGTTCACAGGTGAAGACAGTTCCTGCTCATATATGTGGAATACTGCCCTAGCCTAACTGCAGTAACTACATTTTTGGTCAAAATTAAGTTATAACTAAAAATGAACTCCATAATGTCTGCTTTATCTTGTGACAAAGTTTAAGTTTTCAATTTTGCTTTATTTCAGAGAGATGCAAAAATTGCAGTAAATACAATATCCAACTCAAAACCAAAGCAGACCACAATAAGTTCACAGTCTGATTTGACTGTGATACAGTTCAGCCTTGTATTTCTTCATTGTGTTGAATAACGAAGACACAAATAATAGACATTTTGTGTATATTTGATAGGGAAATTATTATAGTGATCAAGTAAAAAATGAGATTTATAGAATTATATTAAGACTAAAATATAGCATTACCTCATAATATATGATCTAAAATACATACATCTTAAAATAGAGTTGTTTAACACTTTTAAATACACTCATAACAAAATCAAATTAAAGATGTTTATTCACTGAAAACAAAAAGCTGAAAGAAGACAGCAACATTGTTGTTACTGCATTACTATTAGAACCTTTTACAGCAAAACCAGAGAGCAGTAACTACTTTTTGGGGGTCAAAGGTCAAATAAATTATCATGATTTTTGAGCATGAAAATGACATGTATAAATAAGTGTCATAATACCACTTACCTACTTATAACCCATTTGGCTGGCCAGTTAAAAAACATTAAAAATCGTTAAACCAGTTTTTCTCAGCGTTACTCTTGTAACTTACTGCAGTTAGGCTTTTTAGGGCAGTATAGGCCTATGGTGATTGGGCCCCTATACCACAAATTATACTTTCCCTGTCTGCTGAATACCTTAAAGGATGACATTTGTTGTGATGACTGCTAAACCTGACATTTAATGATAAAATTCCTCAAGATTATAGCTTAATTTCAAGTAGTTTTAATTAACCTGACATAAAAAGAGATCACTGCCACTTATTTCTATTTTTTAATTCAGATTCATAATGCAGGTAAACTTTCACCCTTACTTCCTGTGTGAATGCTCAGTCAGGTGTGCAAAGGTCACAGCCACGCTGACCTCACCAAATAAGAAAAATAATATTCTAGTATTCTTTGAATGAATTATAGAAAAGGTGGAAAAGGTCATATTTTTTTTTTCCAGCGGCAGAGCCGGAGACGTAAAAGAGAGAGAGACAGTGTCGGCAACAGTATGTGGATTGATTAATTAAAGATCTTTATCTTTCACTCCACTGACAGAAAGAGAAAGAGGAGACGGCGCTCCAGAAAAAGAAAGACGATTGGATAAAGAGGGAGAGATGAGGGAGCTGGGAGGTAAAGCAGTAGAAAAATGGAGAGAATAGAGAGAGGAGATGGAGAGATGGCTATTCCGGAGGGGGAGATAGATAGAAAGATAGTGTTCGAAAAAAGAAACGTGATGTGGAAGCGAGGAGGGGCAGATGTGAGAGGAGAGAGAGGGAGGAAACAGGCGACATGTAAGGATGAGGGAAAGTCTAAAAAAGACAGGGTGAGGGTGCGGAGGGGAGGGGGGAGTCAGAGGGGGAAAGGACTTTTTACCTCTTTCCCATGATGGAGTGACGAGAGGTGGGAGGCGGAGAACAGAACGGAAGCTGTAATTAATGGAGGAGACAGAGAAGGAGGAGGAGGTGGGTTGAGGGCTTGCGTCGCTAAAAAAAGAAGTGCACAAATCTTCACCCGCTTCAACGGATGTTAAAGGCTACCTACTATATGTGCATTTTAAAATAAAACAAACTTATTCCAATTATACAAACTCAACCTTGGCATGGTTGCTTGCATTTACATCATGGCGTAACAAGTGGTTACAAATTATCCTCATTTGCACGGCACTTTAAGTGTTCTCTGTAATTCTGTTTGCATTAAAGTAAGCTTGTGTTCCTATGCAGCCAGGTAAATGCTTTCATGGTCACAAACACTCCATATCATTACTACAATTATCCCCTTCATTACACTGTGATATTATTCCACTCTTTTGCTTTGTGGAACAAGTGGATATTTCGAGTTTATTTATATAAACACCTACTAATGGCCGGCTCTTAATTCTCCCAATTCTCCAACGTTTTACCCACAGTTTAAATTTTTGTCTGGTTCGTGCAATAGCAGCGTTGTGCTAATTGCAAAACACAGAATGTAATGTAGCCTAACACCTCCTTATGTCATTATGTAAGCCAAGCGTTTGCACAGCAATCTGGCTTATAAATGACAAAATAACAGGTAAGCCATGCTGCTTTTCATGCTGCCATCACCCATTACATATTTTCCCACAAATCCTACACAAATACACAACTCCAATATTCACTAACACTCTACAAACACCGTCAGCACTCCTCAAATTTACACTTACCTGTGCCTCAGCCCACAGGACCGCATAGGACATTTCTGAACGTCAATATTATAAATCTCTGTGCGACTACTGGCTGACTTTGCCGCCTCAGGAGAGCTCACTAAGCTATGAAAAAACACAGTCGTAGCAACAATCAATGTCTAAACTGTTGTTGGACCCAGCTGGACTGAAAGAGCTCCCCCATCAGCTCAGAGATTTACAGTAACGCTGCAAACTGTGGCATCGTTCTATAAGCTTCGTATGGTTTCTGAATCGCTTGCAGCTGCAGTACAGAGCAAGGTAATAATAGTTTGGGATTTTTCATTAGTTTTAGTTTTAATTACATTGTCACTATTTGTTTTCATATTCAGTTGGTTTCAATATATTTTTAGAGTGTGTTTGCTAGTTTTAATTACTTTTTATTTTTGTGTAAATGCTTAGTTTTAGTTTAGTTTTTATTAGTTTTAGTGTTAGTTTTTTTGTAATGGGGTATTTGTTGTGTGCCAGATTTAAAAAAAAAAAAAGCCACAATAAATGTTGCCTTTATTTCCTTTGTCTTATCCATCTCAGCCCCAATAAGTTTATCAAGTCATAAAACCAGATAGATGAAATAGATTTCATATCAACCAAAAAGGTTTGCGTATAAAAAAAGTTGACAAAGACGAAAACTAAGGACATTTTCACAATAATTTTTGTTAATTTTGTAACTACACAATATAGTTTCAGTTATTTATTGTTTCTATAAAAATCTCATTTTTATTTTTATTTCAGCTGACTTTGCCGCCTCAGGAGAGCTCACTAAGCTATGAAAAAACACAGTCGTAGCAACAATCAATGTCTAAACTGTTGTTGGACCCAGCTGGACTGAAAGAGCTCCCCCATCAGCTCAGAGATTTACAGTAACGCTGCAAACTGTGGCATTGTTCTACAAACTTCGTATGGTTTCTGAATCGCTTGCAGCTGCAGTACAGCGTGCTCTCCTCAGCTGAGGTATATGAATACATAGCTGAGGGCATCAAATTGCACTCCTTCACCCCTCGAGCTCTCTGTGTGCTTGTTAATGAATGGCTTTGTGTGAGAGTCCAGAGGTGCTACAGGAGTACTTAGGATTCAGGTCAACATCACTTGACCCACGCGGCCAGGCTGGCAGAATAGCCCCGGTAATAAGACTGGGGGTTGAATGAGAAAAGTCATTATAAAGAAGTAACTGTCAAGCAGAGGGAGATGTTTTGATACTACTGAACTTGTTCATTTCTCACTCTAACGTCTTGCAGCTCCACCTTCCCTCGCCCAGATTCACGCAGTCACCCACCTCTGGCATCACTTGACTCACTTTACTCATTTAATCCCGCTCCTGTGCCATTTGCTCCTCGGGTTATCTCATTTGCTGCTGTTCTATTTGCACCGCGGAAAAAAGATCACTCGTTTACATGCCTCTTCATCTTTATTATCCCCCTTTTCATCTTTCTTCTTTTCTCATTCTGCCACTCATCAATCCATTTCTCCCTTTCCCTCATTATACTCCTCTCATCCTTTTATTTTATTCTCCTCTCTCTCAATCAACTTCTAGCCTTGAGCCATTTTTCCCCCCATCTACAACTGAGCTGCTGACTCCTTCTCTCCTGCTCTCCTCCCCTGCCCTCCCTCTCTGGCAATTACCGATGATGATGATGACATCCAACACTTAAAATACCATTTTCAAATTAAAATATCTAAAAACACCAAGATCGATGTTATACATTTTAATGAGCTGTGTACTTACATAATCCCAAATGTTTTTGGCAAATTTCAAACCTAGAGAAATTTTTAATTAAGAACACAGTCTCTGTCTGGTGGTATCAGGTATCTGCCAGAATTTTTTTTTTTTTTTTTAGCTTTAAGCCAAATTTTACATGATAAACATTTTAGATCTTGGTCATTTTTAACCAGATGAATATTTTAGTGATGGGGCAGCTTCATCTTAAGTAATCAGAGAAACAAGCTGAGCAAACATTAGCAGCAGCTCGGCTTGCGGCCACTTCGCCAACGTGCCAGACAGCATTGGAGAAACAGATTTTTTAAGGTGAAACTGATTAATTCAGTGTTTTTCCAGTTTTAATCAGCAGGTCTGTTTGTTTTGGAAAGGAGGGACCTCTGCGGATGATTCGGCTCCAGGTAAAATTTACTGAACAATGAACACTGAAGGAATACTAACCAGGAGAAACTAACTGCAATGATGGCATTGCATAGTCTTTTTATTATTGTTTTGATTAAGAGACCCCTAGTGGCAAAAAATTACTTATTGCACATATAAATGACTCTCACGGGTAGAATTCAACTGGAAAAAATCTGTTTTGCAAAGAAATGCAAAAAACAAAAGCAGAACAGGTGGTTATAGGAGCTGAAATAGAAATTCTCACAATATCTATATAGCTTAATTGCATAATCTTCTCGACTCTCCCTCCCTTTGTCCCCTTCTCACCTCCCTCTATTTCTATCCCTCCCTCCTTGCTGCAGGGCAGGTGCCAGGTCTCATTAAAGTGTTGGCCGACAGCCTTCTCACTGAGCTCACCCGCTGTTTCTCTCGCTCTCTCTCCCTTGTTCCATCATGTCCTGACCTCTCACCTGTCACGGCGAGAGAAAACAGCGTTCCCGCGACACGCACCACATTGCCCATGAGCGCCGATGTACAAAAATGGACACTGTGATCCCAAACACACAGAACCTACTCACACTTCATCTAAAACCGCTGCTTGAACCCTCGGGTTCAGATAACACCGCCCCGGCAGCATCACCTGCACACAAACACAGTAAATTGCACATGAACAGGGCACTCATCTGAGATCACATAAACACATGAGCAGTCCGCTCTGCACACAAACACACACAAAATCCCTCTATACACCCTGTGACCACAGCTAATGCACGACCCCTCAGGCTCTGACAGTGCACCACCAACAACCTCATTCGGAAAACTCGTCTCAGATTCAGCGCTGCCGCCTCTCTCCTCGCACACTCTCACTGTGGGCCACCGACTCAAATTGGAAGCCTGCCAGCAGCAAGGTCAGGGTGGGTGTAATATGATTACACAGACGCAACATAAACACACCATATCGGCCCATTACAGCCAGCCAACCCTTAACTTTTTTTTTTTTCCGAGAGCATCATTTTAGGTCTGGGTTCCTTAAATGCATCCTTGTCCACTTTACTGTTAAAATTTTAAAAGGTCACAGTAGGATTAGGACAGGATTACTATCTACTCGACTGTGGTTCAGGAAGAGATCGTCTCTCTCGAGAAGCTGTTTGGCGAACAGAAGACTGTTGGTTTGATTCCTCTGATTGCTTGTATTTCTCTGAGAGTCTGGACAGAGTTGGAAGTCGACCTTTTCTCCTGGAACAATGTACAGACAGACGTGAGATTGCCAGAGTTTGAGTTAGTTTTAAAGAATGTGGATAACAGCACTCTTGACACCGTCTTTGCCTCTAAATGTACTGTTTTTATTTCATAGCTTTATAGTATTTATGTTGTAAGTATTAACTGTGAGACTGTTCTCCCTCCAAATGACCCCATAGGTCGTTTGTATAAGCAGAGTATTACAACATAATATTTACATTCATTGTTGGGAAGACAACTAGTGGCTGAGAGGAGCAAAGGAGGAAATCAGGTAGGAAGTATAAAGAGTAACACGGTCCGTACAGGGAGAAAGGTTATAATAGTTTTGGATTTTTCATTAGTTAGTTTTAATTTCATTGTCAGTTTTTGTTTTCATATTCATTTGGTTTTAATTTTTTTTTAGAAAGAGTTTGCTAGTTTTAATTACTTTTTATTTTTTGGAAAATGCTTAGTTTTTAGGGGTTTTTTGTAATGGGGTATTTGTTGGGTGAGAGATTCAAAAAAGTCACAATAAATGTTGCCTTTTTTTCCTTTGTCTTATCCATCTCAGCCCCAATAAGTTCATCAAGTCATAAAACCAGATAGATGAAATAGATTTCATATCAACCAAAAAGGTTTGCATATAAAAAAAAGTTGACAAAGACGAAAACCAAGGACATTTTCACAATAGTGTATTATGTTTTTAGAGAGAGTTTGATGGTTTTAATTACTTTTTATTTTTGGGGAAATGCTTTAGTTTAGTTTTCATTAGTTTTAGTGTTAGTTTTTTGTAACCACACAATACAGTTTCAGTTAGTTATTGCTTTTATAAAAACATATTTTTATTTCAGTTAACAAAAATGTTTTTTCAATCCTAGTTTTCATTATCTTTTCGTAACTATAATAACCTTGTCTCAGAAGATCCCATGTAAAAAAAAAATATATTATTTTATTTCACATCTGGAACATCAAGTGAGTTAACAGCAGTCTTATTTTAACCAGTGTTTGGCAAGTTACTTCTTAAAATATAATATATTGCATATAGTTGCACTCATTTGAAAGTAATAATTATTTTTACAATATTACTGTCTGTGCAATGTGTTACACTATCTTTGCATTATTTACACCAAAGTAACCACAGAAATATGACTTGGCATTATAAAATGGAACTTCCACTACATAGTGGGTAATCAGAGCACAGAAGGAGTTTATTTCAGTTCATTACTAAGCCAGATGGCGTTTATCTGTGTGGTGTTTTTCTCTGAGTGTGACAGAAAAGCACTGACAGGGCGCTGGGGGGCATTTCATCCCCTCCCTTACTTTTCATTATCCATTTGGACTACCATCTATTTGTTTAACACTGTTTTTTTAATTATATGCAACAACCAGAAGATGTTTGGCTCGTACTTTGTATGAATGAGCTCGTCATCGCTCAGTCTGACAGCCGTAGAGCGGGGAGGATGTGGGTGCTACACGTGTATTTGTTATGATTAACTTACATTAGCCTACTTATGATCAGAAATGTTGCTAACACAGCCAAACATCACACAAGTCCAACACCACAAGACACAAGGAGATAGCTGGTATTGTCCAACACAGAGAGGTCTAGTCTGTTTGCAGCCTCTTTTTTACCACGACACGTAGCTGAGTTAGCGGTTAGCTTTGCTTTTTGCAACAAGCTTTTTGTCCCTTTTGATACTCTGTAACACACACATATCGTCACCCTGTTAAAATAATCGCCTAACTAATTTTTTCAAGTTTTGCAGGAAAAACAAAAAACTTCACCAAAAGTGTAACATATGACGTTTATTGATCATTTCACTCAAAAAAGATGTAACAAAGGATGGCTATTGGCATAGTAATAACACTGTGTGTAAATGATGTAACTTAAGAGAAATAAATGACTTAGGCAACTTTTTTGAACATGCCTTTGTGACTTAAGCAAGACATGGTAACACTTTATTTTGAAGGTGTCTACATAAGAGTCACACAAGCCTGTCAGAAACATGACATGACAAATATCATGAGCATTAATGTTACTTCAAAGTGTCATTAATGTTCATGACACATCCCATGTCATGTTTATGACACACTCATGTCACTTTTATGTAGACACCTTCAAAATAAAGTGTTACCATATCTTGCTTAAGTCACAAAGGCATGTTCAAAAATTTAAAAAAAGTCACATTTTATTTTGACTTCGGCATAATAAATCCGCTTATGTCACACACTTGACATAGGCCATTATCTTAAAGGGGTAAAATCACATGATCTGATCAACTGAGGATGTAGGTGATTTTACCATCGGTGGCCGGCGTCATGAGGAGATGATTTAGGCAAAAAAAATAATTTTGACAAAAAAATGACTTAGGCAATTATAACAGTGTGACGATATATAGTATACACATAAGTGAGAGTCCAGGCACAGCAGCCAAAGGTGACATTATAGGGAAAAACAGAACATTTTCTTATAAAATATTAGTTTCACTAATCTCTAAGGTCGTAACGTGTTACTTGATAAATAACTAAAATGATATTGCTGAAATTCTATTCATAACATGTTATATTACTTTGTTACTGCCAAATGTGGATTTCACACAAACCCTGATCTTTTTAGACAACCCTTTTTCCCAAAAATGTGGCTCCGTGTGTAAAACGTGAATAAAACCAGAATGGTACAAATTCAGAATCAGACTGTATATTTACAAAAACAAAAGTTTACATAGAAAATATTATATTGTCTATATATTATGTTATCTCAGTACAGGTTTAGAAAATCAGCATATTCTGCTTAGTGTTTTAAAAATGTCCCAGCTTTTTTTGGAAGCAACTTGTCAATCTAGCCAAGCAGTTTTGGTTCCTTAACCTTACAAAACTAGGACAATTTCACAAGATTAACCACAACTGCAACCATAACGTTCAGCTACTATTTGTTGATCTCTAGAATGAAACAACCTATGGAGTCATGTGGGTTGGAGGACTGGTTTCTTAGGTATGTTTTGTTCAGGTTTTTCAAAGTTACTCTTGTTTTTTTCCCAGCTGAAAATATTTCACAATAAAAAAAAAAAAATTTCACAATAAAAAAAATTGAATTATTAACAATGTGACAAGGTTGGAGCTCTTCACAGCAGACTTACTAAGAGCTGGTATGAGCTGCATATAGTCGAGGTGAACAAACAGGCTTGCACTCTGACAATAAAAAACCTTGGAGAGGCTCTTTAGATACAAAAAAATATATCAGCTTATTCCATATACAAAAGACAATTATATGGGGGATGGATTCATGAAAGGAGGTGAACATGATAATCCTAAAAGACCAGAAAGGCCAGAAAAGAAAGAGCAAGGGCCAATATTTTAAAAAGGAAGATGGAAAGAGAAAGCAGGTGTATCAAAACCTTTTGCCTCCCGCCGTCTCCGTCTCTTCCCTTTTTGCATCTGAAGTGCCTTTTCTATTTTTTTTTTTCCGTGTCAGAGCGTCTGCCTTCATGGACTATTCTTGTCATCCGTTTGATTTTCCCACAATGTATTTTTTATTTGCATCTCCGTTTGTGACAGCGTTTTTCATCTTCCTAAATCTTTTATATCCCTATACAATAATAACCTTAGTGTGCGGATAACATCATGTGCTTTTTGATTTCTTTAATTGCACTATTTCATGCATTCTTGCTTTTGACTATGCAAACCATCTCTTCATTCCAGAAAACAGATAACGGTCTTTGAGCCCTGCAACCGTTGAAATGAAAAGAGAAGTGGGTAATTTTTCCAAATAATTCATTTTTTGGTGGCACAGTGAGTGCATGAGTGAGATTTGAAGTGTGCGATAATTACATCTGGAAAAAAAAAACCCTAAGGCGTCAGTGTTAGAGTTTAGCGACTCGGTTATAATGGTTTTTATTGGCTGTGGTGCTGGTTAGGCAGATAGGCATGGTTTGGGTCTATGAGCTTGTCTCAACCCGAGGACTGGGTGGCAGCTCTTTTATACCGTCCTCTAACTGTCATCGTCACGCACCTACTCACGCGGAACCCAAATTATAACAGCATGAAGCCATGTGAAATGCATGGATTTGTGCAGCGTGCGAGAGAGAAACAGAGAAGTGAGTGAGAGAGAGTTATCAGCGTGCCTATGAACGAGAAAGAGAGGAAGGAGAAAGAGAGAGAGAGAGGAAGATGACGAAAGGTTAGGGCTAAACCACATCTCTAAATTTGGCATGAGCTAAGATCAAAGGACTGCGATGGTGGAGAAAGAGAGAAAGAGGAGGGGAAACGATACCCGAGCAACAAAGCTCCAGAGTTCTCTGCTCCCTACTCCATCTTTTCTGTACTGTATCATTTTTCTTCTTTAGAATTCCTTCTTTTCTTCTTTTAGAGTACCACTACAGTGGGCCTTATTTAAAAATGCATCTGTTTCTCTTCGTTTTGGCCCTCTGTTCACGCTAAAAGAGAGCATTTTACACCTGAAATGCTCAGCTTTTTGAAAATGCTGGCCTTGTTTTTGGAGACTGGACAATGCCTCTCTGGGCATTATGCATATTATAACTTTTAATGTGTACAGAGGTCATTAGGAGGCTTTTTGTTTCAAGTCACATTTTCCATTTCAAACCCATCACCTAAACAGGAGTTCAGGTGTACACAACACGTTGACATGATAATTCCAGCTTTGTGTGGGCACGACTGTGCTTTTAACTGTTTCAAAGTAGATGTTTCACCCATAAACAGTATTTTTAAAATTTCGCTGCCGTCATCATCACAATTTCCCTCCTTGCTCTCTTTTCTCCGTCTGCCTCCCTCCATCATCTCGCTTTCCCTTCCTGCCCCATCCCAACTCCCAACTGGTTATGTAATTCATCACGCTCCCTCTGTTTCTCTGTTTCCCTCTTTTTCGCTCTCTCGCTCTCCGGCTGACTCTCTCTACACGGGTGGAACAAATGGAGATCAGTCGGACTAATGCTGAGTTAGGCCCCTCGTCGCTTTGACAAAGCTACAGCATTACCCCTCTCATTTAACCACTGCTCTGATCCACAGGCTTACACACACACATACACATACATACACTTGAGAGGGCACTCTTTATCGCAATTTCTTTCTTGAAAACTGATCCACATACAATTCACATGTACACACACGCTGAGTGCATTTCTTGCATTTCTTTTCATGCATAAGAGACATCTCAGTTATAGAATGAATATAGAATAGAGTGTTTTCTCACTGTGTTTTCCGACGCTCGGGTCAGCCGCTGTGCTTTTTAACAAAAGGCCCTCAGAGCTGAGTATGAGAGAGTCTCACTGCTGTTTCTCATCTTGGATAACATTCAGTGACATAAGGTTGTTACGGCAGGCCCCAGTGCATGCTAGTTACTAATTATGAAGCACACAAACACACCTTCACTATCATATATCATATTGTTTCACCACACGATCAAATAGAGGCTTGACATTGGAAAAGATCCACATGAGTAGGTGTAGAACGAGTACATCATTTTGTTAAAGATTTCTATTGACTGTTTTACCAAGAAAAAACAAGAGAAACAATGACAGCTGCTTGATATGCCTTTTCAAGGGCATATAAAGCAACCGGCATCATTTTCAAAAATCAATGGGAGTTCTTCTTTGAACAGAGGTCTATGTTTGAGGCGACAATCTATGCTTGCAAGGCAGAGTTCTCCACCCAGCACACAGTTGGAGGGGCTGCTCCAGGCCACCCTGCAGGCCCCAGTGGAGCCGCTCTGAACTGGACTGTCATTTTTTACGACCCTGACATAGCACAGTAAATATATTTTTCTCTGTGTAATGGTGCAACTTTCAACTGTCGGGTCTATCAATATTGCATGTAGCGTTCCTTATTTTATAGTTCTTTTTGTTCAAAGTGTTATCAAGACTTTTTTTGCTGTACGCTTTTTGCTGCTGTATCGCAGGAAATAATTATCATAAAGGCATATCTTTTCTTATCTATCTTATCTTAATCTTAGAAAAAAAAGATGGTTTATAACAACTTGGGTCTTTTGTTGTTTGAGCCTTTGTTTCTAATGATAACAACATCATTTTACTCACCAACTTCAATGCAGAGATGTGGGGGAAAAAAGTAATTGTGACAGGTCATCCACATCATTCTTAGCCAAATTTGTGAGCAGTAAAAAGTTATTACCGCCACTGGATGCACTAAAGATTTTATCCAAATTAGCCGTTTTAAACATCAAGATTTACCGTCCCACTTCATGGCTCAACTATGACCATGATTGTGATTGACAGTGTTCCTGCATGATGCCCTTGCCTCGGGTTTTGCCTCTAAATGAAGTGGCACAGGATTTGTTTAAAGCTTGTTTACAACCCGTTTGTCGTTTATCCGACTTCATTGCAGCAATGTTGCCATGTGCCCGGATCGCAGCAGTTACTTTGTTGAGCACAATGTCATCATAACTGCTAGGAATTATAAAAAGCAGACCTAAGTTGCGACAAACAGGAATGATCCTTTTAGAACATTCAGTGTGTCTGAACACACGTAACAGGATTTTCCCTCATTATCACCTCTAGCGCTGCTTTTCTTTGTTTTTGCTCCAAATCCCGTCCTTTTCTAACACGGTTCAAGTGTAGGAAAAGGCACACACCCACTCAAATACACCCACATCAACGCACACACACGCACACACTCATACTCACAGTCACACTCACACATTACAGCACAATAAAGCATTAGTAGGAGTCTTGTACTTCAATCAGCCAATTAACCTGGAGCAGAGCAGAACAAAACATTTGGCATTTGCCAATAGGGCAGCAACCTTCCAGCGATAATTACTCTTTGTGAGAGCACACACACGTATACATTTATACATATACACACACACATACACACACACTCCCCTAGCGCCGCATCCATCACACGTCATGTTGGAGACAATGGAGGCTATACTTCCAGCATAATCAATTATTTATCCTTGTCCACACATGAGCAATCTCAGAATGTCCACACAGAAACACATGCAAATAGACACACACACACATACACACAATCACACACACACAGTGACTGTTGTTAAAGTTGACATCACCACGCAGACAATATGAATTGTGTGATTTTGAGCAAACGCCTAAGGGCATCAGAGTACTTCATGAAATGGAAGGCCTACACACATTCTTGAATAAAGGCAGAGTAACACACACACACACCAGCACATGAATAAGCCCAACATCATGTGTACAATTGAGACATTTTTCCTGGAGAGAGCGCCTCGGTTTTGAAATGTCAAGATAAAATGCTGTGACAGTGGTGGAAGAAAACATGAGCGAATGTTTGGAGGAGAGAGAGAAAAGAAAAAGAGAAAGAGAGAGAGAGAGGGAGGGGGGGGCTCCCGAAAAAAGCCCATGTATATTTGATTGAGAAAGGAAATGCAGGGAGATGAAAAAAGAAAATGAGGAAAAGAGAGAAAAGATGATGGAGAGTTACAGTAAATTGGCACGGCCGCTTCTGAAAGCACGCTCTAGGGGAGAGGGAGGGAAATAGAGTGAAAGACCGAATAAGAGGCAGAGGCTAGGGAGTCGGAGAGAAGTGCAGCAGCAAGAATGGATTGTTAGCTGGTAAACGACTGTCACTTTCTTTAGGGAGATAAACAGATTTGACACCTCCGCATTCTTCCTCTCTCCTCTTGTCCCTTCTTTTTCTCTGACTCTGACACGGCCTGACAACCCTTCAAAAAAAAAAAAAAATCACTTTCTGACTCTCTCTCCTTCTCTGTTCCCTGCTGTTCTGTACCATCTCTCACTCCTTCGCTGCATTTTTTTTTCTTCTCTATTCTCCTCTCAGATTTGTGCGACAAACTCGTCCTTCCGGCAAAAAAGCGGCATATGAGAAGAAGAAAAGGGAGAACTATATGAATAAAGACCCCATTTTCCATTTTCCCGCACTCCTTTTCTTTTCCTCACTTGCCAGGGCCTTGTGACAAGATTAGAGGAGGAAGAAGGAGGAGGGGGGTAAAAAAAAAATCAAATGAATGAGAAATTCCTTTTCCGACATCTGGAAGAGGTAGAAAGGGATAGAGAATAGAAGGGAGCAGGCGAGATGGAGAGTGTAAACGACACAAAGAATAGGATCAGAGAGAAGGGGCGCGTGGAGAGTTGGAAAGGGGGAGATCAGTGGAGAGATGAAGAACAGAAGACTTAAAGGAAGACATGCGTCGATGCAGAAGGCTTGTGATCAGCTGTCACTTGGGATCTGTGGGCCCAGTATGCGTGCGTGCATACCTGCCCACACACACACACACACACACACACACACACACACACACACACACGCACACACACGCACACACACACACACGCACTATGAGGGGCATTTTATGCCAGCACACTATACTAAAACGCGTGTACAGCGCCTATGCGATGACATCAAACGTCTAACGTGCGCGTGTAAATTCCATTCACTTTCAGTGGACAGACAGGCGTCACGTAGGCGTCACGCAGACGCTGTACACGCGTTGTTGCACATACGCCTACGTGACGGCTGCGTGACGGGTGAACTACGCCTCAAATACGTGACATGAAGACCCGCGTGACTGTTAAGTACAATTCTACATAGGCGTACAGACACGCGTATTGCGAGTACACCAGATAACATGGGTGACGGGTGAAAAGTGCCACTAGCGAACGTAGTGGACGCCTGTGTGTGTGTGTAACGCGTGTAAGCCTATAACAGTTCAGCTGTTACACAGAGTCTCAGCTTCATATGGTATTGTTTATAAGAAAGCACAACTTATAGATGAAGAGAAAGACCATCTCGTACTTACCAGATAAACTTAACGTTTTCCGGCCAAAACCGGAGGCTTAATTAGCCTGTTTTAGGAGTGAAAGTCAGCAAAATGCAGCTTAAACAAAATGTTTTACCTCATTAGTTAACTACGAATGTCTGTAAAACATAATGGGACTGTGCATAAGTGCCGAATTGGGTTAAACAGTGTAGATATAAGGTCCGATGGAATCATATTGTGAACGGACTGCTGTCCACATGGCTACTGAATATTCATTAGATAGGTCCGCATGGCTACTTAATATTCAGGGGTGACAGCGATTACGGCTTCTGCAGGCAGGTAAACCTACCTAATTACAGCTGGTGCGTAATGAACTGTGTGTCCGCTCGCGAAGCTGGGAACTGGCTGTGAGCGTTGCACTTTACTATTAGCCTACTATTTTTAAGTAGCTGAAATTATTTTAATTATCCCTTTCACCCTTGCTATCATTAAATATCAATTCGATATCATTCAAACCTAGAGAGAGAGAGAGAGAGAGAGAGAGAGAGAGAGAGAGAGAGAGAGAGATTTCGTTAACAAGAAAATAAAAACTGGCCTGAAAATAATAGAAATATCCTGACAGCTCTGTGGGGGCTTGGAGTTCATCTGTAAGTTGTGCTTTCTTATAAACAATACCATATGAAGCTGAGACTCTGTGTAACAGCTGAACTGTTACACAGAGTAACACACTGTTAACGTACACGCGTTACACACACACACAGGCGTCCACTACGTTCGCTCGTGGCACTTTTCACCCGTCACCCATGTCATCTGGTGTACTCGCAATACGCGTGTCTGTAAGCACGCCTATTAATCAGACTTTATGCTGGCACAGGCGACGCATTCTAGGCGTTTAAGTATAGTGTGCTGGCATAAAATACCCCTCATACACGCACACACTATGCCCCTCATACACACACACACACACACGCACACACACACACACACGCACACACACACACACACCCTTGTACTTCTATCTTTGTGAGTACCCTCATTGGAAAAGTGAATTCCCTAGCCCCTTACCCTAACCCTTAACCTAACCTTAACCATCACCACTAAACCATCACTAACCTAATTGTAACCTTAACCCTAAAACAAAGTCTGAACCCTGAAATAAGACTTTAAAGAAGTGAGAACCGGCCGAAATGTCCTCACTTTGCAAAAATGTACTCACTCTTGTTCTGGTCCTCACTATGTAGGAAGTACAAGAACACACACATACACACACATGCACACACACACACAGTCCTTGCTCGCAAGAAATGCAAATACTTAAAGAATCTTCTGCACACATACACACAAAAAGTGAGTTTTTAATTATTCCCATCATGACCACTGTGTTCAGACTGAAAGCTTGTGGACTGGCATTGACCAAAGAGACAAACACACCAAAATAGATATGAGGAATAAACAGAGGCTTGTTTTATCAGGATGAAAGGAACGAGATAGGCGAAAAGAAGGGGAGGGGGAGGGAAAAACAGAGACAGCAAGGGCAAAAAGATGGAACAGCAGCAATCATTCAAATAAATGAGAAGGCAAGAAAAGATAGAATAAAGGAGGTCTGAATGCATTAGAGCGGTATAGTTTCTGTGTTCTCTCCCTGTGATAAAGGAAGTTGTTCTGCTGTGATAGTGAGGCCTCTGGAGGAAAGATGGGAAAATCTAAACAATGTGAAAATTAGGCCATGCAAACACTCGCAGACGCACACGGCAACAAACACACAGACGTGTGCGCTTTCACTCCGCACAACACATGTTACGTACTCAAAGGGGGATCGCAAGAGCAACAAAGCAAGCCTCCACTTGTCGGCAAGTAACTCCCCACAAACAGTCTCTCACACACACACACACATTCACACTCCGGCTGTTTATGTAGGCAGTGGTAGGAATAAATAAAAGGCAAGCATCTAACAAATAAAATGAATTTTTAATCAATGGAGCCATTTGAATTAGCTCTGTCATTAAGTAAACAGGAACAAGGCAGAGTTTGAAATATTCATGTTGGGCCCTGGGTTCATTAGGCAGTTAGGAGGTGTGGTCCCCCAGGGGGCCCCATTCAGATCTGGGACAAACACCAAGGGCACGATGATATATATACAGTACTGTTGTAATGGAAGGGAGGAGGGGGATGAAGAGGAAGCAAGAGAGAAGAGAGAAAGGAAGTAGAAACCAAACTGTTCTAATACACTCAGAGGGCTTTTTATAGAGTTTTAGGGAGAGAGGGTGGTTAGCAGGAAGATGAAGGGAAAGTGTAGAGGAAGCCTGGAGAAATTGCAAGAATGACAGAGGAAAGTGAGGGATTAAAAGAGGAGAAGAAACCGTGGGGGAGAGGAGGGGGATTAGAAGACGAGCAGAAACAAAGTTAGTTGAAAGGGAGGAGGAAGTGCAGGCGAGGGACGGACGACGCAGAACACAGCGACGAGCCAGGAAAAATCAAAGTAGCAGGTACGGGGGGTGAAAATGGGTAGAAAGTGTGCCAGGGAGATGTATTTCATGACGAGATCACAGGAGGGATGGATGATAGATAGAAAACAGAGGTGGGGATGACGCGTTGTGGCTTAATCTGTGGAGAATAGTAAAGGATTTACATGTACATCTCATGTTATTAAGGCAAGCTGTGCACCAGGGAAGAAAGGTAGATAAAAGAGAAGATGGAGAGATTATAATGTGAAAATGTGAAGCAGAGGGGGGGTGCAGAGAAAATAAGGTTAAAAAAAAAGGGACGGAAGCATAAGAGAAATAGAAAGGGAAGGAAAGGGAAGGCTGCAAGACAGATGAGAGTGATGGGAACAGATTGAAACAAGAATAGAGATGAGATGAGGAGGAGAAACTGAAGTAAGAGAGTGTGTGGAAGGCAGAAAAAACTGAGGCAAAAACACAAGAAGAAATAAATATATCACTCTACGATATTTTTCATACAGTGTGTGACAGACAGGGAGCAGAGAAAGAGAGAGAGAGAGCGGAAGAGGAGGATGAAAAGGCAACAGCAAACGATTGAGGAAAGGAAGTAGCATGGGCGATTGCGTAATGACTTTAATGAAAGCACTGAATCCCCAACGGACACTTTAGATATGACTCCTGGGGACTGACGACGGAGGGAAAAAAGACAGAGGGAGGGGTAGGAAGGAGGAAGCGGAGGAAAGGAAGGAAGAAAAGAAAATCTTGTGAATAGCAGCGAATAGGGGGAAAAAAAGCTGCAAACACAAAAGCAGATATTAGGCTGCATTTTTAGAATAACAAATTGAACATTGCTGGAAATACAAGGTGGGTGTGTGTGTGTTTAAGAGTGTGTGTGTGCATCAGGGAGGGATTGGCGAATACAACAGAACATATTATAGAATTTTAATATGATGAAAGCTCCAGGGGGTTTGGCACTGTGTCTTACAAATAAATCTTCCATCGCCTCAAGCATTTATAGGAGTGTATAAGGTATTCTATTTTGCCTCCATTTTCATTTCCGAAAGGGGAAAAAAAAGAAGTGTTTCTGTGTCCCTGTGTGTAGTTGTGGGTCTTGGAGATGGAGTGATGCAAAAAAAATCTTGTCATCTTATTTCTAATCTTATGACAGCTCTCTATTGATTGCATGATTCCATAAACCTGACCTATCAGGCTCCATTCTTCACCATTAACCTAAAGCCGTTTCTACCACTGCAGCCCTTTAACACTGTAGGACTCAGGATTAAAATCGATACATCAGTAAGCAGAGATATGATCATTTTCTTGTTGCATGCATTCTCCTGACTTGTCAGAACTTGGCGCTGACATTACCCAAACTGCAACTCGACCATTGACAGTTCAGCCTAAGATTTGGGCGGGTTTTACCAGCAGCGGCTAATTTCGCCTCGAGCTCCGACCCCCGAGCAGAGATGAGGTTTGAGCTCAAGAGGTCTGCCAAGCTCACTTCTTTCTGACTTTACTTCCTTTTTTTTTTACATTTACAAACTTTTAGTCTTCAGACCTTACCAACACTCTATGTAGCAATTTATCAGACTTCACTGAGGTTCCTCTGGAGCCACAAAAGGCTCCCTTTTCTCATCTACTCCTGCTTGCATATATCTTCAGGTTTATATTCTAGTATTTTAAACTATCCATCTGTGAGATTTCTGCCTCCCACCCTTTACATTGGAGATGGATGTACTTTCTGATGTGGCACTCACAGTATCGAAAAGTTACATTAAAAGGGATAGTTCAGATTTACTGAAGAAGGATTGGATAAGGTACTTATCCATTTTCAATGTATTACCTGTAGAAGATGGTGGTCCCAGTATGGAGAAGCTGAGAAATGTAGGCTACAGCTGTGAAAGGGGCCTTCAGCAAAACGTATTCAAGCCAAAAAGCCCACCAATATTAGTTCTACAATTCTACAATGTCATTTAGCAGACGCTTTTATCCAAAGTGATGGACAAATGAGAGCTCATACAACACAAGCAGGGATGAAGTCAAGAAACATAGCCAGAGTAAGTGCCGTGGGTTAAGTTTGAGTCCAATCGGACGTCAGTGTTTTTAGGTCGCAAGAGCGGCCAGTGAGATACTTATTGTAGTCATCAGTTTAGATCAAGAGTGAAGGTGTTCAGTAAAGAGTTGGGTCTTCAGTCTCTTCTTAAAGATTGATAGGGACTCAGCAGAACGGATGGAGTTTGAATGTTCGTTCCACCACCTATAGGGGCACTACAGAGGAGAAGAGTCTAGATTGAGACGTAGAGGCCTTCAGCAGCGAAGGAGCCAGACGTCTTTTACTAGAAGAGCGTAGTGGGCGGAAGGGTTTGTGACCTGAACAAAGGAGTTCAGATAAGCAGTGGCTGTGTCTGTTGCTATTTTGTAAGCAAGAGACAAGGCTTTGAATTTGATGCGGGAGCCAGTGCAGAGAGATGAGGAGCAGAGTGACATGTGCTCTCCTGGTGCACCATGTGCAGCCGCGTTCTGGATCATCTGCAGAGGTTTGGTGGTGCATCAGGAAGACCTGCCAGTAGAGAGTTGCAGTAGTCTAAATGAGATAACATTGGGTCTGAACCAGGAGTTGTGTTGATTGCTCGGTCAGATAGGGTCTGATCTTCCTGATGTTGTATAGGGCGAATTGCAAGATCAGGCAATTGAGGATACATGAGCCTTGAAGGTCAGTTGGTCATCAGTCATGACACACAAGTTTCCTGCAGAGTTTGTGGGCCCAAGTTCAAGTGTAAACTGCAATTACAATATTTTCACTCCTTTGCCTTGCCATCTGACAGCTCTGTCTAAATGTATGTGGGGGGGAAGTGAAGCTGTGAGTAACTAGACTCCTTTGACAATAACAGTCATTTTACCATGCAGATCACAGTAGTTGTTGGTCTACCGCTGCCTCGTGTTTGTCCATCTTATTGTGTCACGCTGCCGTTTTAAAGGGTTAGTGTGGATCCGCCAAGGTAACATGATAACAACAGGACAACAGTAGCCCAGCAACTCCCGTGTTCTGCAAGGTGGCTTGGACGAGAGCAAAGAATGGTTTGAGTTACCCCCCCCAAACACAGGCTGACAGCAAGGTCGTGGAAACATTGTAATTCTGTCCTCAGCTGGATATTGCTTAACTTCTGTGCCTGCTTCTCTAAACTGGGGGTGTGCTGACTGACATCTACTGTAGGTAATAATACAGGTGCATCTCAATAAATTAGAATATCATAGAAAAGTTTATTTATGTCAGAAAGTCAATTAAAAAAGTGGAAATAACACATTATATAGACCCATTACATGTAGAATGAAACATTTCATGTCTTAATTTATTTCATTTCTTCTAATTATAATGATTATGGCTTACATTTAATAAAGACCTAAAATTCAGTGTCTCAAATAAAATTAATTTTAAATTTTAAAAAGTATGTTTGATATGGAAATGTTGGCCTCTGAAAAGTATGTCCATCTATATGACTCAATACTTGGTTGGGGCTGTTTGACTTGAACTACTGGAAATGGACTTTTCCATCATATTCTATTTTATTGAGATGCACCTGCAAGTATTACATGCAATCCCATTTCAGTATATCCGAACTATCTCTTTAAAATAATTTAAGAAGTAGAAGAGAGGGTTCAGTCCCCAGCTGACCACATGTCCAAGTTCCTTGAGCAACACATTGAACAGGCCTTGCTCAATGCTGAGGCCGTTGCCTTGGTGGCAGCTCACACACAGCTGTGTGGGAGTCCGTGAGTGTGTGCTTACAATGAAAGGCAGATTGCAAGGTGTTTTGGAAAACCTAGCAATTTCCAAAATTTATTTTCATATATTTACTCTGAATAACCCACACAAAGCACTTTTCAAATGTGAGCAATCAATGCTGTTCCATCACAAATTGTCCTCCACTGTAATGAAGTGGAGGCTGAAAAATATCGCACATAGGTAAAAAGTGATTTTTTATTTGTTTTGCTTTGCTTTGACATTTGTTTTTATTGTCTTGCTTTTAGTAATTTGGCTAAAATGACCCCTTTACTGAGTTGGGACTGTCCTCACTTGCCTGAGATGTCCTCGCTCCCAAGGTCTAGTGCTCAGACTGGTTCTCACAAGGGTAGAGGCACAGGAACACACACACTCATTCACACTGACTGCTAAACCCCTCTGCAACACAATAACATGGTTTGAAATCCTCTGTGTGTCTGTCTCCCTTTCCGTCTTTTTTCCCTCCCTTCTTCCTCCCTCCCCTTCACTGCCTGGGGGAATAAGACAGACGGAGGCAGACAGAGGAAGGCTGGAGGTTAGACGGGGGTTAATTTAGTCTTTAAACAGGACAACCGATTGGATTACGGGCCCGGCAGACCAGGCAGCCACTCTTAGAATTAAAAAGGACACACCTCAAAAACATGGACAACCCGAATTAGACTCCCACCCTCTCGCAGGCCAATCACTATGCAGATCACGGAGCAGAGTGTTTTCAGGGACGCGTGGGGAGGCCAAACTGGGGTTGCTTTGTTTTATCGGCCCCCTCCACCTTAAGCAAATACCAAGTGATTTGTTTTTAAAGTGGACGGGATTGAGCCTCCCAAAAAGAACAAGGGGGAGCGCTAAAAAGGAAGGTTGAAAGAAGCACCCCACCACACGTCATGACGAGATGAAAGAGGGGTAGACGGGACGGAGGGAGTGATTGATTTTCATGCCGCTCTAAAGCGGATCCCTCTGGAGGCCTGGATAACGTGAAAGAGAGAGAAAAGAGAGGAAATTGAGAAACACAGAGAAAAATAGAATAAAGGAGATAATGAAGAACAAGATACTTTGCCCTACTCCGGTTACCAGCAAAGCTTCCTTCACTCTTTCCATCTTTATTTAGGTTTTTTTTTGTATTCTTCCCCTTTTGAATTAAACAAGGCTTTCTTTATTTAACCCTGATGGAGCCTGGACGCTTGCTGGGAGAAAAGAAGAGGAAAATGACTGACACACACACACAGACGGATATAAAAGTGGGATGAAGAGAACAAGAAGGGGCAGAGGGAGTGGGAGAAGAGGTGAGCTGAGTGAAGTGAAAAGTTGGGGGATAAAAAAAAGTAGATCAGAGGGTCCAAAAATGACCACCGAGATTGGAAAGGAGGTGTGTGTGTGTGTGTGTGTTCCGCTGCCCATCACTCTGACAGCGTGTGTGGTGCAGTTTGTGTGTGTGTGTGTGTGTGTGTGGACGAGAGGACAGCGACAGAGAGGAAGAGAGCGGTGGGGGGGCCAGGCTGGGATAAAGGGCTTTGCAGCCATGAATGTCATACTAATAAAGCCCAGTCGGATATTGAGGTTCAGCCTGTGAGGTGAGGAACGACAGGAGGGAAAGAAGAATGAAAGAAAGAAAGATAAGAGAAATTGAGAATAAAAGTAAGGGGAGCGAGAAAGATGGAAGGAGTGGTACAAGCAGGGGGAAAAAAATGACATCGCTCAGGTTGACACATTCACACTGCCACTAAAACTTCCTCAGGAAAAAAAAGAACAGGCCGTTACAAAGGAGGTGAGAAAGGGAGACAGAGGGGCACGGGGGGATTAGGGAGGTGTGAGGAATGAAGAGGGCAGAAAAGTGACTAAGAGGAAAAGGAAAAGCACAGACGGGTGAGCTGGGGGTATGGACGAGGAGGATAGAGGTGGTAAGAAAGGGTGGATGACAGAAGCAGAAGAGAAATGAGAGCAAGGCAGAATGAATGTTTGTTGATATCCCATTTTCCACAGAGGAGATGAAAGAGAGAAAGAGGGAATAAGAAAAGCGTGGGCAGAGAAGAGGAATGAGCTGGTGATATGGAAAAAGAGTGGGGGAGAGAGACAGAAAAAAAAAGACCAAACAGGAGAACAAATGATGAAGGGTTACAGCGGAAAGACAGAGACAGGGGAGGGTTTGATTCTGCTCATCAGCAGTATGGGGAATGTTTGTGACGTGGGAGAGTTATCATTACTGCCATCTAAAAATAACATTGGCATTGGGCGGCTGTGGTTTGAGAAATGGGGAGAGAGCAAAGGAAGAGGTAATTACAGCAGGCCTATTAGCATGCACGCAGCCCTCATTAAATATTCACACAGGAAACTGGGACTGAGGAGTAATGCTTCTGGGAAAGTGCCAGATAGACAGCGTGCCAGCCAGCCCCGCAAACTATTTGGACATGCAGACAGCAACAAAGACAGGAAGAGGCTACCTGTGGCTTCCTATTCATTCATCCATCCATTCATCGACTCAGACCAAAAGCCCACAGAGACACATAAAGGTGTCCATGCATTAAGCCATTCCTGGCTATCTGCAAGCTTTAGAAAAACACATTAAATGTAGAACTTTTTACCTCCACCGGAGAGTTTATGTTTTCGCTGCAGTTTGTGTCTGTTTGTTTGTCAGCAGGAATCAGGATAAACTACCACCCTGGTCTCATTCTGAACTCATCAGATACAGATATTTTTCAGGCTATGTGATACAGATGCATAACACCCCCTTAAGCTTGTGCATTTCATAGATGTAAACCCATCTGCAGATAATATTGGACGCTTGGAGTAATGGACATTATACATATAGTGTAAAACAATCCTGTGTGAAACCAGGAGTCAATGTTGTTTTTTGTAGCCAACCAGCATAATTGAGTCCAGTAGTTAACTATGGAAGCAGCTCTTTTTAAGCCCAACCTCGTTCTTTACTCTAACATTAGTCAAGTGGTTTTACTGTAGTGTTTAAGGTAACCGTGAAAGTTTTCAAAAAGTTTATTTTGAAAAGGATCTATGCATATAACTAGAGGAAAACAACACATTTCCCCCCAACATAGCCAAAACCGAAGGAAAGGGAGTTCAATGTTATTCAGTATCACCTAAATGGCTGTGACAAAGCGTCAGTATCTGACAAGTTGAGATGAAAAAACATTGAAACCAATCAGTGACCTCCCGGCCTGCAAAGTGAATCCCATGTGGAAGTGCGTTATACCTGCATTCTGTCTATTGGCCAGCAGGGGGCGACACCACTGGTTGCAAAAAGAAGTCAGTTTGTTATTAAGTCAATCAGAAAATTGACCTACTTCTGACTTGATTTATTACCTCAATAAACATTATCTCAATGAGTTTATGATGTTATGATTTATGAGTCATCTTCAACACAGCATGATGTTCATTTTGTATAATGTGTCATTCATTTTCTTTCAATTTCAGTGTTATTTCAGTCTAAGTATTTGAGATAAGTACATGACAATAAAGTGGGTTTTCTTTGGTTTTCACAACTGTATATTAAGTATGTGAAATATTGTTGTTTTAAAGCTACAAAATGAATGCAGATATCATAGAAGACTGGACTATTGGTCTTTGCGGAGGTCTACTCTCTTCGAAGGCACTTCAAAGTTTATGATACCAATCAAGAAACAAAGCTAACCAAACCAGCCTATTTCCATAGAACTGAATTGGAATTTAAAACTGTACATTAGCAATATAAACAAAAAGACACCAGGGAATTGTTTAGGGACATTAAGGGCAATTGCATTCGCTAATGCAGACACGATTAAAAAGATGTTTAGTGTATGAGCAGTCCTTTTCTCTGTTACTCCTCCTGAATAAAGAAACTGCATTGGGAAAATAAGGACTCTAAACTGAATTGAATGGAGGACATTTTCATTTAGACAATTTAAGATATTTTCAGGCTCTCAAGCACCCAGAGATACTGTGATCCAGGCAGCCAACAAACCATAAAGCCTATTAGCCAAGCAGACAGACACGTAGCCAGACGGAGAGACAGTCTAATGAACAGCAGGGAGAGACATGGCTCTGAGCCCGCTAACACAGCTTCATGTACTAATTCACCAATGTACTGTGGTGGAAGTGTTGCTGCAGTGGACATGCAAGTAACACATGAACAGCCTCACATTCACATGTGCTCACACAGGACAGATAAGCCCACTCATGTTCACACGGACACACAGCATCCAAACAGAAACAAATGTTGCAATATGCGTGCAGTAAAAAATGACTTTAATAAGACATTAATCTACACAGACATTTTGGCACAACATTTCACTGACACTCAAAGCCATCTAAGCAAACACAGACGCTCTCCCCGAGTGTTCTTAAACACCTGCTAACTCAGTGACATTAATGCCAGCTGACATTTTGACACAAATGCAGTGCAATATAAATAAACATACGTCCACAACACTTCTCACACCCCAACACAACACCTCTGGCACTGATCCGAGCAGACAGTTTGACACAGAAACACACATTACACTTTCCCCTTGACTCTGCAAGAAGCGTGTACACACATATATATATATACACACACACACACACACACAACCCCTTAGATACACAGAAAGGGACAAACACGCACATGCCACTGCAAATAAACAAAGGCACAACAAGTGTCATGACGTGCTTTCACACATTCAGATTTTGCTGTATGTGTGAAAGGAATATGACATTTTGCAATTCATGTGTTGACAGTTGGGCGGCATCAAGCAAGTCTTTTCAGTATCGATTAATCAGCTGTTTATTAATTTACAGTTAATCATCAGAATCCCGATACAAAACAAAATGCCATCCACCAAGTTGCAGAGCCAAAGATGACGTCTTCAAATGTCTTTTGTTTGACCAAAAGTCCAAAGTGCAAAAGGTATACAGTCGATGACTATAATGTTGACTCAATGTTCCTCGGACAAATACTGAATTTGGAAAAACTGCTTTCAGTTTTTCTGCTGCATCTACCTGGAACATCTTACAACATTCACTGAAACTCAACACAATTATAACTCTGGGCCAGTTTAAAACCATGATAACCAATAACTCTGCCTTTCACTGTAACTGTTTTTAATGTTTTTGCATGTGTTTTTGTCTGTGCTGTTTTGTGTTTTCTCTGTACTCTTGACATCCTTGTAAATTAGGGGTAGCCCTCAATGATTCCTCGAGAAATAAATAAAGGATAAATTCAAAAAATAGAACTATCAGAAAGGGCAAATTCCTCCATTTGAGAAGCTGAAACCTGAGAATGCCTAGCCTTTTTTCAAATTTTGTGATTGAAATCACTTATTGTAAGTCGCTTTGGACAAAAGCGTCTGCTAAATGACATGTAATGTAATGTAATGTATTAATCGAGTGTCAAATTATATTATCGAATCGATTAATCCACTAATCATTTCACCTCTTGTTGATTGTGTTGGTAAATTACATATGGTACACATTTTCTTTCAAATGGATCACAAAGCTGCTCACATTTTATACATAAAGCATATAAAACACAATATTTCATCTTTATGTGAAAGAGGCAGTATTCAATAGTATTACTAAACATAAAAACTAACATTTAAATTGAAAGGGGGTGTTTATATTACAAATCTACAGAAAACTATGTGTCAACCAGCTCCTCAGTCACTGTTTAGCAGCTAAAGATATTTCCCTCGGGAGTTGTTGAACACCAAAACAGAGCTTAAACAGGGCTACACACAGAGTCCAACTGATACTTAATCTCTACTGCATGGTGTCAACATGTCGACTTGCTGTTTTGGTTTCCCATGAGCAAAGGTTATGGATTCCTGGTACTCTTTTTGGTATCCCCTCGGTCGAGGTTCCGAGCAACCCAATACTAGAAGGCAGAGTTTTTAACACTGCAGACAACTGATGGGTTAAACAAAACGCTCACTAGCAAGACACAGGACATCCTGAACCAACCTGCATTTATAAATAGCCAACTTCAGTAAATAGCAATTTTTTTTTATTCACTCAACCCAGTTCTAAGAAATAGCAGCCCATAAGACAACAGCATGCAGTACGACAAACATTTCAAAAATTATTCGAAAAAAAGGCCCAAGTACCAAAAGTGAGTTGGCCAATAAATCCACCAGCTGGGCAAATAAATTCTAAAGTTGCTCTGTGTCTAATAAGTCAGCAATGAAATCAATTAATTCAGGTTTAATAACATGACAGAAGTGTTATGATTTGAGCCCA
This sequence comes from Centropristis striata, assembly GCF_030273125.1. NCBI lineage: Eukaryota > Metazoa > Chordata > Actinopteri > Perciformes > Serranidae > Centropristis > Centropristis striata. Next base: position 8,145,754 of record NC_081524.1, on the reverse strand, counting down.
AAGTGGCTCTTTAGCTGACTGATTGGTTTCGCCTTCACGTACATGATTGAAGCAGCTGCAGCTTTGCATAACTTTTATTTTCAAAAAATAACTCCATCCATGGACAAAATTGATGTGCGTGTGTTTCAACACAGCAAATGAAATGTTCTTGGTTTGCTAACAAAGATATTAAATGGACGACAGCATACCCTGCTGCTACTATAATGCTATGCTGAATATGCATATTTTTAAGATTATCGCAGCTCCGGTGGTGGTGCATGAATTATATTCATCATGTTAAGATAAATGTAAAAGGAAAACTCTCATGTAATTATTGTGGGTGTTTTGGCAATCTCCAAAAAAATCTATATTTGTAAAAACTTTTTTTTATCAACAACTAGTCGTGGCTGATGTAATGAGACATACAGGAGACAGCGACAGACAGATAGACACATGTTGTCAATAAGAGAGACAGGCCCAGATACTAAATTACCCAGAGTCACACCTTGGCACACACTCACAGCCGGCTTCCTGAAACTAACAAGTACAAACATGACCTAGCCTTGTCCCCGAGAAAAATCACACTGGTGAGCTGGCATACAGTGAAACAGCTCGATGCCAAACATAGACACCCACACACAGCGTACCTGCAGCACAGTGACACGAACATGCAAATATGGGATGCTGGGAAATGGAGAACGACGGATGTGTATAGGCAATCGCTGACCGCAGTAAAGAGATTGCAGGAGCAGGATCTGGGCTTCTTTTTGCAACCCAGTCACCAGAATAAAATTGGTTGGCATTGTAGGAACACAATGTAAGAGTTTAAGAAGAATGGACTGATATGGCAACAGCTGGAACAATGGCCAAAGAAAGACAAGGGTGGTGGCAAACGCCTATGCACTGCAAGGAATACAAAGGCCAAAGTAAAAGTATTGTACAAGCACAGATATGTTGAAACTTAATGTTTCTGAACAGCTGCAACAATCTTTTTCCTACTGTTGGCAGCACTGGATCAGTTTCAAACACATGGTTAATGTTGTGAATTCAAGCAAAATCTACTTGGTTATGTTTAGGAACAGATTGTGGTTTGGGTTAAGATAAGTACTTTCATCAGAAACATTTTGTTAGGATGGCAACCCGATCTGAGTCAAATACCTGTTTTTCAGAAACGTCAGATACTTACTGTTCATAACATCAATATCTCTCAAATATGTGTCTTTATTTATAAGGTATATTCAGATCATGAAAACTTTCTTATTTTAAATTTAATTCTCAGGTTCACTCTTATCCAACGCGTCTGGAATCTTTAGATCTTCATCCTCCAAGATTTCTTACATGCAGAAGTCAATTTATTGTTAAATTAAGGGAGACTAAATTATGAAATACCTTTTCCCATCTGGTAAAGAACTCCATCGGTTTTAAAATTCGTATTCACACACAAATACACTTTTATATCATGTTCATATTTTTGTTTTTATATTGTTATTTTTGTTATTGTCATTATAACTTGTTTTTTTCTATTATCAGTTTGTTATTACTTTCTTATAAGTAACTTATTACTATGAAATTATGAAATTTTAGGTGGAGGCTCTAATAAGCCCATAAGGGTTTTCTGCCTCTCCCTGCACTTTACATTATTTGTTATCTTTGTAATTTTATGTTATTATAACTGTGCAAATAAATAAACCATAAACCATTAAGTAGCTTAAGCTTCACTTTTACACAAGACACAAGTTGCAGTATCCTGGGTGAAAGTCTCCCTGATCTCCCTGGAGTCTGGTGCAGGTGAAACTGCTTCACTTGTTTTCCGGAGCATCTAATACTGGATGATTTATATTGGAATTACATAAAAGCCAGGTGCTTCCCATGAGGATGCTGAAGGATGCCAAATATGTCTCAAATATGTACAATGCCAACAAAAAACATTCTGCTGAATGGGCATTGGTTTGCCAACAGTTAAAAAGATGTTCACACATGAACCAGTACAAAGATCGTTCACACACACGCCCAGAGACACACTAATCATTGTCTGACTCACATCCTAAACAGGTTTTTTTACTGCCATAGCAATCAACAACACAACCAAGCACTATCCCTGACCTCTGAATGGTTGCAGGGCATGTTCACATGCATAGTTATGCTTATTCATACTCTGAATCATAACTCCTTTGCTTTGATCCAATTGTGTAGGTGACAACAAAGCCGATTTAACTGTGGTACCACTGAATAAGTGCTAGAGCACCTGAAAACGTTGGTCTCAGTATTCATCCAAATGAGAATGGTGCAGACTGCTAACAGAAGCTGAAACGACTGCAACAAATTACCCTTGGAGAGATGTATGGATATATGCAGAGGGACGGGAAACTCATTTATATTTCATGTTCAGGTATTTGTTTGAAAAGGAAAAAATTTAACAAATCAATATATCATATTTTGATGTTAATGTAATTGACTATGCGTCTAGCACTTCAGACTCAGCTATGTTTGCACTTTTTTTCTGATTGTACATTATTCTTATTGAATAAATCTGATTCAATCAGTCTTTCGAGAATGGATTTTTTTTTTTTTCCAAATCATTAACATTTATATTCAATCGAGGGCTGACAACCTTTGTGAGGTTCATTCAAGTTTATAGCAGGTTAATATAATCAGTCATAACTGTTAGAACCTGACCTCTGTCACTCACAATCTTTAAGCACACAGACAAAAGAAAGACTCTTTCTGTTTTCAAAATGAAACCAAATAGATGTTTGATTTTACCTTGTATATTTTATTAAACAGCTGCCATGGCTGTTACATTTTAGACAGGTATGTCTCCAGATATTCACTTTGAAACAGTACTAAGATAAAGGACATGAAAGGACATGATTTTCCCCCCACTGTGGTTCAAAAGAAAACAAACGTGGAAGGAAAATGAAAATGCAACTTCAAACCCAACTCTTAACATTTAAAAAGACAATATGTCTTCATGTTCACACACTCTGATATAGATAGACAAAGACACAAAATATGACTTAGGTTTGCATACAATTTACCAAGATCAAAACAATTAGGGTAAAAGGGGTCAGCTCCCACTTCTCTTTGCTTTCTAAATCCTACAATGTGGCTATAATTCCCAGTGCTCCCCATCCACAGGCCAGACAAAGACTGACAGTACAGCTACAGTCTCAGACATTGATTACGTAAATCTTACATAAGGACTCTACAAGGATACAAGGTTTATTTGCCTGAGTCTGAATGTGTGTGTACATGCATGAAAGTTGCATTGTGTGACTGTATTTGAGTGCATGCTTTAATTGTTTATGTGTTTTCGACATTTGTGCTGTGTGTTTATCACTAGTCCCCATTCACATACAGCTGTACCGTAAATGTCAATCCAATACAAGCATAGGTGCTTAAGCTGGAGGAGTGCCGAAGGTCAGCTGGATGTATTTGGAAGATGTTGAACAACAAACAAGAAAATAACTTCCACATGAATTTCCACTCTTTCCAGTTCATAAGATCCCACAGAGAGAGAAAAATGCAGTATGTTCTTTCAATCTACAGAACAACAGTCAGGCTTGTTTCCCCGGTTCGAGCAGATGCACGCAATGTCTGACTGATGGTTTTGAAAGGACAATGTAATTGGGTTTTGGAAGCATCTCTCTCCTGAGGAATGGCTCCATGTTTGCCTCTGTGATATTTGTGACACAGAAAGACTTTCTTGTTGAAAAACCACTGACATTTGAGATGAGAACAACAACAGATACTGTCAAACATAGTAATCAGCACTGTGGTAGATAAAAGATGGGTAAGCCATGAGATCCACTTGTTATAGAGACACTCATTAATACAAAAGAAATGAATGAATTGGTTTCTAGAAAGTGTTGATTTCACCTTTTATTTATGTTATTTAATTATATGGCTTTGATGCTGCTGAATGTAATTTATGCTTCTGATAGTTGTACAGATAAGACCTTGTAGAAGAAAAAAAACAAGTTATTTGCGAATAAGAAGAGTACAGAGTATTGTTGCTAATATATCAATCTATATTTCGCTAAGGCTTAGCAAGTTTTTGCAGCCAGTGTGATAATAGGACGTTTTCAATGGGGTCAGTGAGAAATATGACAAAGGAAATAAAAGCAAATTTCTTCAATAGACGTTCTGAAATAGGAGAAAGAAGGGAGAGGGAGAAGTAGACAGAAAGTAGCCTACTATAATGTATTAGTATTTTAGAGCTACATTCACAATATAATTAAAATCTCAGCTTGGAAAATAAAAGTTTCAAGGACCCTAGGTCTCTTGAAAATTCACTTGAAGGACAGGCATAAAAAAACAACAGTGCCCATGCACAGCAGGTTTAGTCAATAGTTTTCAATAGAAGAGAAACGTTTAGCCTTGTGCCGTTAGCAACATGTGTTGAGGTTAGCATAAAAAGCTAGGGAGTGAGTAAGTGATGCTGCGGCAAGCACACAAGAAACCACAAAGCTGAAATACCTGCCTACGGCTTCCCAGTCAAGCTACAACAACAAAGGATAGAGTTGTGTTTGAAACAAAGATGGAAGTGGGCGTTACTCCACTGTTGCAAAGTAATGTTATATGAATGGAAACAAATTCAACATGCTAACACACATTTTGACGGCATCGCCCATATTTGCCAATAAAAGAGTTGAGGAAAAAGCAAACCAGAGCCGAACTCCTTATCCTTGCTGCTTTTAGACAGCCTTCAGACTGCTTTAGACCTTCAGGTTTCACATCGTCACCCTGTTAAAATAATCGCCTAACTCGTTTTTTCAAGTTTTGCAGGAAACATTTCACCAAAAGTGTAACATATGACATTTATTGATCATTTCACTCAAACAGGATGTAACAAAGGATGGCTATTGGCATAATAATAATACTGTGTGTAAATTATGTAACTTAAGAGAAATAAATGACTTAAGCAATTTTTTGAAAATGCCTTTGTGACTTATGCAAGATATGGTAACACTTTATTTTGAAGGAGTCTACATAAGAAACATGACATGACAAGTATCATGAGCATTAATGTTACTTCAAAGTGTCATTAATGTTCATGACACATCCCATGTCATGTTGATGACACGCTCATGTCACTTTATGTAGACACCTTCAAAATAAAATGGTACCATATCTTGCTTGAGTCACAAAGGCAAAAAAATTGCCTAAGTCACATTTTATTTTGACTTAGGCATAATAAATCCACTTAAGTCACACACTTGACATAGGCCATTATCTTAAAGGGGTAAAATCACATGATCTGATCAACTGAGGATGTAGGCGATTTTACCATAGGTGGCCGGCATCATGAGGAGAGGATTTAGGCAAAATAACAATTTTGACAAAAAATGACTTAGGAGATTATTTTAACAGTGTGAAGATATTCACACCGTTTTGGCTTTTTCACTTGCACATCCAGGGTTAATGTTACCATCTAAAGGCTAGCATGATACAAACACTAGTTAGTATTGCTAACACGGGATAGGACAGTGGGACGAGGGCCAATTGTGTAGTTTTAATAGAGACAAGATTGGGACTCTCTCTATACCTGTTAAACACTATAGAGCCAAGGACAGTCTTTCTCAGTGAAGCTGTTTTCATTCACATTCACAGTAACACACAACCACACCAGGGAGCTCCACAGTACAACTGCAGTCTTCTAGTATAACACCAAGCAGGTCCAGTGGAGCAGCTGAGGGGGTGTTACCATGGTGAAGAGGTGAGGACAGCATTTGTTTTTTTTTTCCCCCACACCTAGATTTTACGTAGAACTCAAACATCTCTTATTGACGGATAAATTGTAATTGTCAAATAAGGTCAGATTAGTGAGAAAAAAAATCCCAGTTGAAATTAAACACTGGAGCTGCAGGATTTTTTCAAGGTAAAACATGATTCATTAATCTTTGCATTCAGGCACCTGCTGTTTATTAGATAACGGGCTACACACTTGTGTAATAGCAAAATGCTACAGTTATCATATCTGGTCATACAAAATGCATGGTTGTCGACTTTTTACATTATTTTTGATAAAGCCGTGGGGCGTTGCAATGGCCAGAGGTGTGGGCGGAAAGAGAGCGCCACGCAGGAGGAAAGAAAAAACAGGGAGAGAAAGAGAGGGAGTGTGAGAAGCCCCCAGATATACAGAGAAGTGGTTGTGTTTGCACGAGATAAGGCCAAGGAGCTAAATCACATAGTGAGCGAGGAGGTATGCTATTAACCAGGACAAATATGCCTATTCAAACAGCAACTTTCACAGCCCAAATGAAAATACGTTAGGGCAAGAGATGCAGGGAGGGAGGGAGCAAGAGACAGGGAGGGAGGGGGAGAGAAACAAGAGGGAGAAGACAGGGAAGGGTAAAAGGGGCAATGGAAGGAAGGAGCCAGAGATGGATTATGCCCAACAGAGGGAGAGCAAAGAGAGATAAAACTGGGAAGGCGCTATTTCATTTGTCTAATTATATTTATCTGTCTCTCGCTCACAAACAAACAAAAGAGACAAATGGTGCTGACTGAACAAACTAAAGCTGAATGGGTACAACAAGGCACCCAAACGCACCAACACAAGCACACGTATTAACCAAAGGCACGCAACAGTAGCTACAACAAAACGAATCCAAGGGGGAAGAAACGGGGAGCGTGAGAGGGGAAAATACAGGAAGTGAGAAAAGTGGTGAAGAAATAAGAAAAAGCTCAGAGCGGAGAAGATAGTAGGGCTAAGGGCACAAGCCAGATTGACACTGAAAAATTAATGCGCAATTGCAAAGAGGGGTGCGCATGAGACTGAGAGGGAAGAGAACGTGTGAGTGACACAAGGACGGAGGGAAAGAATATTGGCCCCAATGCTGACAGATTTAAGGTTATGGTCTATGCACTCCGACTCAACCACACACACATACACACCTTCACTTTCTGCCACTCCTCTCATTTCCACTTCCCGCTCTGAATGCCGTCTCTCTTTTTTCTCCCTTTCCATTCCCATTTCTCACACCCTCTTCTCTCTTCCTACCCCTCTCTTTCTCCATGCATGTGTGTGGTGATTTGGCTATTTGTCTTGTGTATGTCACACACAGGCACGCACACACACACACCCTCAAACGACTGTTCATCTTGGTAGATCTGATTGTGTCAATTTGTCTCAGTGTCACGCCACTCTCCAATTTGCCATCTGCCTGACAGGATCTTATTGATTGGCCCACACACTTGTCATTCTTCCAGTCTCTCACCCTCCTGTCCAATCTCCACATCTCCATATGAGAATAGTTTTCAGACACCCCCTTCTTCCTACCTCCATATATCCCTGCCTCCATTCTTTCATTATCACACCTCCTTCAACACTTATCTCTCTCCATCTCTCCACCCTTCTCAACACCCTTCCCACATCCCACTTCACTTTTTCTTTCATTTCACTCTCTGCCGCTTTATAGCGCACACAAATCAGGGCTATGGGCTTTTATGCTGTGATCAGTAACCCAAATGGAAACGCAGGCATAATAGTGATTACCTGTCATAGCCCGGCTTAGCTTATAAGCAGTGCAGGAGCATCCATCGCCGACTTGAAACGGCAGACTAACAGTCTTAACAGCCTCTGTAATTCAGCAGAGGTTCCCGGCAGTCAGAATGTCTGTTGCTCTCTCGCATGGCTTTGAATGCCCAAAGAAAACTTTGGAGTCATTGAGAAGTTTAACTTCAAAAGAGGAACATGCCAAAAAAGAAAAATCAACTTGAAGGGAAACATAGGGGTTATTGAGTTTTTCTTTCTTGTTTATCTCAACCATTTCTCCTCACTACGTTTGCCCCACCTACGCTGTCATTCAGTGCAGCGCCGTTTTAAACTATTTTTTATATTTTGAAGTGTGTTTGTGTGTAATGGTGACTGCGCGTGTGTGATTTAAGGTCTCCCAGGAATACACTGAATTTGGAACTCTATCAAATATCCTGCTGACAGACAATCTTGTCAATCTGCAGCTGCAATCCATCAATGTAAATGCAGCAAGTTCATTTTACTCAGGAGGAAAAAGCTTCTTTTTTCAATTGTTCATTTCAGGGAATGACTTTGATAACTGCCGGCGAGTTTACAGATAAGTACTTTGGCACAATGTGCTCAGCAGGAAACCAATACAATTTGTCCCTTCCGACAGACCAGTACAAAGACCATATCAACTGTCATTTCCTGTTCTTTTACCCCCAAAAAACAAGCTAGTTAACAGACTATCACCTTTGTATTTGTGTTTTAAGAACATATCTAGGAAAGGAAAGAATGATGTAATGGGTAAGTAGACTCTACCTTTAATCATAAAATCCACAGGTTCAGTCAAAACTAATATGTTCAAGCAATATTGAATCAAGCCTGGTTGCTGATTGGATAGATCACTAAGCAGGATGTGACATAGTACTCGACTCCACAACAACACGCGCCATTTGTAAAAGCCGGCGAAGCAGTGTTGCCAACTTAGCGACTATGTTGCTATATTTAGCGACTTTTCAGACCCCCTTAGCGACTATTTTTCAAAAAAGCGACTGGCGACAAATCCAGCGACTTTTTCTGGTGTTATTGGAGACTCGTTCTTACTCTTCTTAACGAGCCGCAGCTCGGCACAGTCCTCCTGCAGCAGTCTCTCCCAGCTGCAGTCACAGAGCCGGAGGGGATGTTAACCAGTTAGCTCTGTAGCAGTACAGTGTGTATGTGCTGCTGCTGAAGGAGGTGTTCACTTTAGTGATCTCTGTTTGTTTACAACAAGCACCAGACACTCTGTGTACAGTTAGCGATGCCGGTTGATTCAGGATTACTATGTTTATGATCAGCGGAGACTCTGTGCATAATTAGCCATGCTGCTTTGTTTATGATCAGCTGCTGACGTTGTGCACAGTTAGCGACGGCGGCCACATTTGCGTCTCCCGTGTTTAATCCGCTGCGTATGTGATCACGGTCGAAACTGTCACCTCTGGAGTCTCGTAAATCCCGCTGGGGGCCTTTTTGTAATGGAGACACGCAGAGTGAGTGGGCATTTGAGAGGGCGTGGCCTTAGACTTTCCTGGTGGATGCTATGGAAGAGCAAAAAACTGCAGTTCCTTGAATGACCAATTGAGGCTGTCCTATAGATGCCCATGTTAAAATGCCCACTTTTAGAGCTGAAATAAACATATTTACAGTCTATTACAGAAAACAACAACTGTACCAGAGGGTTAAATTATATAAGTCACCCATTTCAATCATAATAAAGCTTAGGGATTTGCATGATTAAAGGCATAGCTGCTTTGAGTGACAGGTGGGTGCCCTCACCAGTGGCGTCTTTGCTTCTTTGCCCATTTTTTGGATTAGCAGGGAGTTTGGAAGAGAATGGCACTACCAAGATGGCAACAGCTAGAGCCAGCACGCTGAGCTTTATAATGGCTCTTCAGCACTGGCGGACTCAAGGGAGCAGTAGGGGGTTGACTGCCCCACTTGGTGCCCCCACATTTGGGAAAAAATTGAGCAAAAGTGCCCTCTTGGAGGGCTCTATGGTAGATCAAACATGATATAAAGCGCCCTTCTAGTGGAAAAAAGTGACCGCTCGGTACATAATGGAGAAAATGTTTTTCCTTCCTTTCATATTTATAGGTGTTGCTTAATCTGAGAAAATGCTTTCACTGTGTAAATATTCCCTGTAATTTCCTCTTCTTAGGTTTTGTTGTCATTTAGTTTTCTCTACCTAGTTCAGCAGTGCTGTTGTCATTTGGCTTTTGTGGTCCATTACTTTTGAAGTGTGTTGTTTTATAAGCCTCTTGCCTTTTATTATTTTCTCTTTCTATTAATGTTACCTCTACAATCCTTTTACCGCTTTGTACCCGGTGCTTTGTCATATTTATTTGCTGAAATAAAGCCTACCTCGCTGAAACTATTCCAGGAATGCTGGGGTTTTTTTTTTTTACAAGCCAAAAAATCTCCTGCCATGATGCAAGCCCACACCCTTTGACTCTGACTGCAGCTGCCATAAAAGCACAATGTAACCACACAGAAGAGAAACGCAGGAGAAGACATGTCATCATGATCAACCAGAGCCGGGTGAGACGTGCAGGAGAAAACTGATGCCGGCCCACATGAGACCGTCAAGGCAGTGGAGTCAGATGAGTGCAAGCTCTGTCTGCAGTCAGGAGCTGTCTGGGGACTCTTCACATCCAGACCGACTAACCAACCAACACTCTCTGCCTCCACACCAGCCAATCACAGTTTTTTTCTGTATAACACTTCATCATTTTCTTTGCTGAAACCCTGCTGTTTCCATTCCCCCGACACATGAAGAAATGTTTTATTTATATCAACTGAATTGTTTTAATGTAAGAATCATTACCAATGTGCTGCTAGATAATACTTGCAAATACGATTCTAACCCTGCACTAATGCACATTTCTCCCCCTCAGGTTATTACACGATTGGTAACAAGGTAAGTTTTCTTTTTAAAACTGAATATACCATCAATGTGCGTACTTTGATTCTTATTGCAAGTTCTGTGTACAACCCTGATACCAAAAAAGTTGTTGAAAATGTAAATTAAACATCTGACATATACAGTCATTGAAAAGAATATTAGACCATTGTTTTCTTCAATTTCTTGTTCATTTTAATGCCTGGTACAACTAAAGGTACTTATAGACTTATTGATAACAACAAAAGTTCTAAGATTTTAATTAAAGAGCTGATATTTAGCCATTTTCCATGGTTTTCTTGATAATAACCAAAGTCGTCATCAAGAAAACCATGGAAAGTGTCTAGATATCAGCTCTTAAATTAAACTCTATGAGCTTTTTTTGTTGTTATCATTATATTTGTCCAAACAAAAGTACCTTTAGTTGTGCCAGGTATTAAAATGAACAAGAAAGTGAAGAAAACATGGTGGTTTAATAATTTTTCCATGACTGTATTTAATTGAAAATTGTACCAACACATCATATTTAACCTCATATAAACCTGCCCCCAGTGGGTAGAGGCAACTTTTTGGACAGTTTTTGTTTTAGCTTCATGATAAACAAACATGACTGCACAAACTAGAAGATGTTACCTAATAAATGAAGCCCCATACATACATTTTGGCCTTACAGTTCTTTTGTTATTAGCTTAGGTATTTTTATTTGATCGAATACAAACCTTTTCCCGACTCCTAAACCTACAAGAGCAGGTGGGTTTTAAGAGGTTAATGTTCAAGCTAATAAACTGAATTTGATGCTGTTTTAATATACAGTTTAAAGACTGTCCCAACTTCTTTGGAATCAGGGTTGTAAGTGCTGAATGAAGACATAACCCTGTTCAGTATGTACAGCCATGTCCATGTTCTTGGTATAAACTGAAAGTCTACATCAAAAAGAATTCAGAATCGGACAACCACAATATCTTTGAATTAGATTTGTTGGCGTGAGGAAAAAAATGAATTTTTTTGCCGGCTGGAGCTCCGTCTGCAGAATTCTGCACTTCATTACATTATCTAAACCTGACATGCTCTGCCTCTACATTTTCTCTCAGAGTAAGTGCTCAATAGTAGGCGGCAGCTTTTAAAAGGTGGAATAAGCAAGACCTTTCGCTGATCAATAAAATCAAATCAACATATACTTCTGCAGGGGATTTATTGGGTTGATCAATACTAACGTCTCAACACTGACTTTGTCTGCTAGTGAATTTTAAATCCCATTTTCTCTGCTTCAGGTAAAAAGGTGATTTAGAGACACAAAACACAACACAACCCTTTGTTTCAAACACTCATTTTTTAAACTCGGCTCTTGTGCGATTTTTCAGACAATCTTTTCTGGCTTATCCTTAGTTTGCGGAGGATAATGGGAAACACTGATTTGGGAGAGGAAAAGACACAGCTGTGCATCTCCGATCCGTCAGCCGCACGTGGTGAGCTGCATTTGATTTGGAGAGCAGTGAGTGGAGATAATCACACATCCTTCTGCGAAATGGAGTGTTTTTGAAAAAAAGCTTCAAACATTCACAGGGGTGTTGAGGTCAGTGAGTGGGGGCTTTAATATGGAAAAGGGAGGGGGCTGCAGGGGAGTGGGAGGGAAATAAAGGATTAACTTCATCATATAATCAATCACACTTGTTCCCTACCATTAATCAGCTCTTCTCCACTTCTCAAGTGCCTCATTTTCCCCTTCCAAATTCATTTCACAAGCTTCGTTGTGCATGAGCTACCCTGCTTTTTGGTTCTCACAGATCAAGCCTTTTCATTATATTTCATGATCTGCTATATTTCATCACATCTCATGAAAGCGAAAGCAAAAACTAAGAATAGCCGGACATATAATGAATTGTTTTCTCCCTGCTGCTGCTGCCAGATTGGATCAGGTACGGTAACAGGAATTTTAAATCAAAGTCATCCTATGGAATAAAGATATATAGACTTGGCAATGGTCAAAGCCAGTTAGCTCAAGTACCTCTCGCTGAGCACACCTGAGATAGCTGACTTTGAACTGAACGTCATCTTTTTGCCAACAGTTGCTATTTATATATCACATTTGCATGAATGTCCAGTAGCACCCTCATCCTATGCATAATGAATAGGCTCCCTCACTCTAACCTATAATAGCACCTTAGCAGCAGAAAGGAAGACTCAATGGGCAATCTGAAGAGGGAAGACACCTTCAGATACCAAGGAATAACAACCACACACCCACCTAGAGATGAAAATATAAAAAATCTTTATTTGCTGATCTTTCACACTGTAAATGATCCATATTTATATCTATAGATCTAAAAAACTCCTCTCCTTTGAGACCCTTGGAGGTTCCTGTTGTCAACCCTGCTGCTTCTTGTTCCTCACAAGACAAACAGGACTTGGCTAGGATAAAATTGGCTTTGAGCTGTTTGCAGCAGATTTCATCTCCACTGTTAGTGGAGGCAATGTCGCCCTAAGGCAGGGCAGGTGATCAATATTATCAAGGTGTATCTTCCAATGGAATCAATCACATCTGACGGTTTTCCAATAAAAGGGCAGAAATGAAATGTGCCTTTCTTCTGTGAGGAGGGAGTGAGAATCACAGCGGTCACTAATGTGGCTGTGTCAGTTGCTCGGGTCAATGCTTTTTCGACTTTTACCAGGTTTTTGTGTGAATATTACCAATATTGAAGGGGAACACCATCTAAATTTAGAATTCCAATGTGTTATTTGGCATTAGAAAGTTCAAGAATCAATTCTTGTGAGCTCTTCTCTCACAGCCAGAAGCCAGAGAAGTAGCAGAAGTCGAAGTCTTACAACAACAAAATCAACAGCAAAACAGATATATTGCAATGATATTTTTGTTCTGGTTTATAGCTCTAACCACTAGTGAAGTTGCTGTTATGATTCTTGACACCACGTAGTCTGCCTGACAGCTCTTCATAAGTAAAACCAAAGCATCCCAATCGCCCCCTCTATGTTAGCGGGTGGGACGTGGGCCAAAAAAACAAACAAACAAAAACGTTTTTTTGTCATTTTAGGTAGTTCTTATCACATTGATGTATGTTCAAGTGCAAAGTTTGAACTTAATTTGTTATTTAAGGCTATAAAACATGGGTGTAATGTTACAATTGATAGCTGTGATTGGTTGGGCAGGAACTCATTACTACACAATAGTTTACTACATACATAATAGTTGACTACTGCTCAGACTCTGGCTACAAATGCACAAGATAGCTACTCCCATATATGGGATATTTTGACTTCACTCATTAACCCATTGAAGCCTGGAAAGCGGATACGTCGTTTTGTAGTATTTGTATAAGCTCTCAAATACTTTTTGAATTTCATTTCTATCTGCTACAGAGGCTGAAAATCTATTATTTAGGAGAAGCGTTGACAGTTCTGTTGAATTTACAGAAAAACTTCAGGTTTTAGGGGGTTATTTTAAAATCAACCAGAAGTTTTACAGGCAGTTTTAGGCGTCAATGGGTTAACAGTGGGAGGAAGTGGAGACATGTCATGCATTCTTTATGTAGTCTATCATTTGAACCTTTGGGTTCCCCCTTGACTCAGGGCCTGGGACATCTAACTCAGTGTTTCCCCTCGTTTGCATCCCTGTCTGAAGCTGCTTACTTGATAATGAATAAAAGACTTTGTGGACCCACATAATGTTTGTTTTGTTTTGTTTTTTACCCAAATGAGCCCAAATTTATTCTACTGTGATGTTCTCAGTCCTGAAAGAAAAAAAATACTCATATAGTTTAAACCTTCCCCTGGGTGCTCTCACTGTCATCTATAACATCCTTTCCAATTCATTGTTTAAGGAGCAGTTCCAGACTTAATACTTGATGACATCACAAATGTTTCACTTTTTCTTTTATGCATTTCGTTTGCTCTATTCCTATTTTGTTTTGCACTTTCAGAAATTAAACAGTAATGAGGTTTTTTTTATGAATCTCACTCCAAATCAAACTATCCAATGCAGTTTTATCTAACTCTTCCCTCAGGCAAAATAATATTTCAAATTTCACACAATAAGAATGAGGAATTATTACTTAAGATGTTAATGCTTCACTCGTGCCCTGAAAACTAACACCTAAGGGCTTTAAACGCTGCCTGTAATCATCCCTAAGTTTTCTTTCTTTCCGAAACAAAACGTCGCACTCGCAGGCTTCTGATGAAACAGCAGGCTTTCTAATTTGGCATGTAATGGACCAGCAGGTGGCAAATGAGTCTCAAAGCCCGGGATGGCAGCTCCACCAGCATGGCCACCCACTCTAAAAGAATGACCATCTTTGATGTAGGCAGCCAGAGGCCTTGCCATTGACCTGTGCCGTGTGTGTGGGATGGCCAAGATTGGCTGGCTCTTGATGGGAGCTGCGTTTGATGACAGCAGCGCCACTAAATGGGTGCGGCTTCAAATTATGCCTTAACTACCTCTTTTATCATTACCCAACCATCCTTATCCCCCTCTCCTCACTCCCCACAGGGCTCTGCGGTGATGAGAAAAGGGCCCTGCCAGCCCGGGAGATTCAAGCATGTCTGAATTCTGCATTTCTGTGTACAAGTGTGTGTGCGTGTGTGTGTGTGTGTGTGTATTTGAATGCACGCGTGTGTGTGTGTATGCACGCAGGTGTGTAAAGGGCTTCCGTTCATCACTGAGCCCGGCTCTCAGGGCACCGCTGGAGACATAGGTTGTCTCGGAGGACACTGATTGGCTCAACAGGGGACGATGAGCTTGAGGTAGATGAGGTGGAAATGAACTAAACCTGACCTGCCGTGCAGGGACACACAGTCCCTCTTGCACACACACACACCACTCATGTTTTTCATGTACACAAGCACCAACCCAAACACTTGCACATAAAAGCTTCTCGGATATGCTTTGATACATCATTTCATTTACGCTTAAATTAAATACACACAAACCCACTTCATCTGTACATAAATGTATCCCACAGCTTGACGACACCATATGATGGCTCAACACACTCTTTTGTTTGTATTCCCTCCGGTCTTGCAGTGTGTGTGTGTGTATAATGTTCTTACATTCTCTATACCTAATTTTCTACATCCCACTATGTACATGCATAGCATGTTCACGTTCCCATGCAAATTTTTGTATTTGTGGTTCCATGTGTGCATCTGAGAGATGTTTTATCTTCCCATGTCCCACTGTGTGTGTGCCCATTTTTATGCATCTGCGTTTGGCTTCAGATAGCAGCGCACTTTGATGTTTATGCATGCACGAGAGTGAATTATGTGAAATATAATTTCTACCTATGTTTGGCGTTGCAGTGATTTATCGTCTCTTCCTTGTTTGTGTGTATGTGTTTATGCTTTTCTGAACCCCTCACAGGTCTACCACGTTTATGATAGATTATTTTTAGCAACCTCTGGCTTTCCAAATACTGGGACGTTATGTGTATCACTTACATCACCAAGACTAAATTCCTGCCAGCAGAAAATAAATTTGGGTACGTTGCCAGCACTTTTCTGGTGTGCCTACACAAAACACAACTGCACAGTGTGGAATGAAACACATACATTGCGTTGACAGTGTGGTTATGGCACGTTACACTTAAAGATTATTTTTGTCCTTCCGTAATAACTTGTGATTAATGTAGAGCCAGTGCATGAGTTAAATACTTGGTTTACCCTGCCTGTACAGTGCTTGATGCAATCCTAGATCTGAGATTTCTTTTACTAAGTGTGAAAGTCTGGAAGGGATTTTTATTTTCTCTTCCCTCTGGTTACTCCGATGGCAGTTTTTTCTCCCCTCAGCAGTGCAGGAAATCCTTGCGGCTATCCATCTACTGGGACATACATGAAAAATACAGACATAGCCTTTGTGGGGTTCCTGCAGGGACATAAACCGGTCATCTTTGTCAGTTACTTTGTATGCTTGCAAAATAAAAGTTGGGCATTTTGCACCACTTTCAATATCATTTCAGCAGGGACTATAGCAGCGAATATAACACATTCAAGTATGACATTTGTCAGAGTCATATTTTTGGATCGCCAAACATTTCTTGGGAAAAGAGTTGGCAACACCGACTCTTGACACTGACACTGTGCAGCCGTCTGTACATTTGTGTCAGCCAAATTTGGGCGCAACTCACTAGTCAGACAAAACCTTATGTCATGCTGACTAAATTAAACTGGTCTTGTTTAACCTTCTGAACCCCGAGCCGTTTCAGGGCATTTTCATTTTTTTTTTTTTTTTGGCTGCTGTCACATTTCACTAAATGTGGTCTTGCAGTATGTAAGTCCTGCACATCTATGGAAATAGCATAACCATGGCTAGAGGTAGGGAGAACTTATAATGTTTTTTGTGCAGTAAAACACTGATATATTGCCATAAATCATAAAAAAGAGAAAAGATGAATATATTTGATGTATTGGGGTAAAACGGGCGGCTGTGGCTCAAATGGTAGAGCGGTCACAAACTGTTTGGACGGCTGGTGGTTCGATCCCTGACCATGGCAGCTTGCATGTCGAAGTATCCTTGAGCAAGATACTGAACCCCAAATTGCTCCCGATGCTGCGTTTATCAGTGTGTGAATGAATTCCCAATGGTGGCAGGTGGCACCGTTAGCACCTCTGCCACCAGTATGAATGTGTGTGTGAACGGGTGAATGAATTCAGTCTGTGGTGTAAAGCGCTTTGGATATAAGCGATATATAGGTTTAGTCCATTTACCATTTAAAATGGGGACTCTAGTTGCTATACATGACATATACATGTATAGATATACATTACATATATTGAACTATTTACAATACATTTTAGAATCTGTCTGGTCCTTAGTTTTTTTTAGGGCTTGTTCATGACTTCCCAGTGCACTGAAGAGCGCAATAATTAATGCTTTTAAAAAAAAAAAAAAAGATATTAGTTAATTCAAATGGTCAATTTTAAATAAGGCATAAGTGGTTTTGCTGAAACATCACTTTTTAAGCTTAGATTTGGATAGTTTTGATGATTAATGTATTTCTCCAGCTTGACATTCAAGGACCATTGGAAATTTGAAAGTCTGATTGTAATTTATGTTTTTGCAGTTTCCGGATATGATAAATGGAGCAATTTTGTTGATTTTTCTTTTTTCTTTTTTAGGAAAACATGCTAGCAGGTAATGGGGTTTTAATCATTTACTTTATAGAACCAACACTGACACATCAAGCCCGACTGCATTGCTGCTATACTGACCCGACCTGTCTGTGTTGCTGCACTCTTCCAGTGAAATGTTAACCCATCCATCCTGTTTGGGTGGACACACCAGGTTTGAATCATGGCACGAGCATCCTTCAGTATTAACATGCTTGCCTGGCCAACTTTGTTTCAAGTGTGACAGTAGCCGATAATTCACGCTGACCCCCGCGTGGCCCAGCAAGCTGATTCAGGCCCATCTCCATGCTGTTTGCTACCACAGTGTAATGTCTGTTATTGCAGTCACCCTGCCATCCAGCGACATCAATTATGTCAATAAGACACCTCCTCTGCCAACGTTTCACATACATTACGGAGTGTTGACACATCAGTTTTTGCCCTTGTGTGTGTCTGTAGCAGGAGCTGTGCTGCTCACAGCACAGAGAGGAAATAAAACTGCAAATGAACCTCATGCAGATCATTAAAGTGAGCACAATGATCAGTGCTGCTGATATTACCACATTCAGGGTTTTTTTCCCCTTGTACTGAACTGACAGAACACACATTATTTCCTGCAAAAGCAGATATTTTAATAAAAGGTCACCAACTAAAGAAAATCTACTGATACTATTTTCATCCTTGAAGAAGCAGAAGAAAAGAGGATTTAATGCTCAAAATGAAAAGAACTCCATATGGCTGAGGTTATCACAATGTGTTCAAAACATATGTACATTTAGACTTGCTCAGATATTGAATGATAAAATAATTGTTTTATATACATGAAGTGCCATTTTCAGGTGGTGCATGTCTGAATCAGAAGTTTCTCAAAGCCCAGTTTACCACAATAAATATTTATTATGGCTGCAAATTATTATAATTTCCATTATCGATTAATCAGTGGTTATTTTCTGGATTCATTTTCTCCTTTTTTGGTCAATAAAATGTTGGCAATTAGTGACAGACGCCTGTTATAATTTACCATAGCCCGAGGTGACAGTCCAAAAATCATTTGAGACTCATTAAAATGATAACTATTTACATTTCAGAAGCTGAAACGGGTGCATTTTCTATATTTTTCCCTAAAAATGACAACGGATTTATTGATTAATTGCAGCCAATTAATTTTCTGTCAATCAAATAGTGCTTCATGGACTAATTGTTGCAGCTCTAGCATTCATAATTAAAACTCATTTTGTAGAACATCTGTCAACAGTGGAGAGATTATCAGCAAGAGAACTGACCCCACGAGCAGAGACAATAAACCACCCATGACCTCTGTCGCTATCAATCTCTGTGGCCACCAGCCGTCACAGCCTATCATCCCTTTAAAGTACTGATCACACTGAAGCGGAGAGAAGAGGAGGAGTGTTGAAGTGAGCAGGTGTGGAGTCGAGGTGAAGGTGAAGAGTCAGCTGAGGCGAGGTAAAAGAAAAGGTCAGGGGAGTGGAAAGGAAATTAAATATGGATGACATGAAAGATGCAGATAGTAAACCAACAGGAAGACCAGTACAGATCTCGTGAGGCCCAGGAAGCCACAGGAGAGGAGAGGATGAAAAAGAGGAACGGTGCCACTGTATGGAGGAAGGGTTGAAAAATGATGGGGGGGAAGAATGATGCTCGTCCTGCGGGCTTAGAAAGGCAGAGAAGAGAAACGCCGTCAGGCACTGAAGGAGAGAGCAATTAGATTTATCTGCTCATTAACAGAAGGGATAATTGACTACAAGAGTCTGCAGTGATACACTAGGAGACAGGGGGAGAAGGAGAAAATGAGCCAGGGAGAGAAATGAGAGCAGGTGGAAGGAGAAAAGACAGGAGACAGGCAGGGAGGGATTGGGAAGAAAAGAGAACAAGGCAGGGGAAATAAACAAGGGAAAAGTGAAAAATGAAAAGAAAGGGGAGAAAAGAGGGAGAAGGATGGAAGGGGGAGAAAAATCAGCCCACAGAGAATGCTGAGAGAAAAAGGATTAGTGAGGAGAGAGGGAGAGAGGGAGGGGGAGGCAGGAGGAGTAAATGAGGATAAATGTACAGTGTGGTGTTTGTGCAAGATTGTGTGTGTGTGTGTGTGTGTGTGTGTGTGTGTGTGTGTGTGTGTTCTTGTACTTCCTACATAGAGAGGACCGGAACATGTTTACAACCAACAGAGTGAGGACATTTATGTGAAGTGAGGACATTTCGACCGGTCCTCACTTCTTTAAAGGCTTGTTTGAGAGATCTGACTTTGTTTTAAGGTTAAGGTTACAATTAGGTTTATGTTAGTTTTAGGGTTGAGCATTTAGTTGTGATGGTGAAGGTGAGGTTAAGGGTGAGGGTAAGGGGCTAGGGAATTCATTATTCCAATGAGGGTCCTCATAAAGACAGAAGTACAAGGATGTGTGTGTATGTGTGTGTGTGTGTGTGTGTGTGTGTGTGTGTGTGTGTGTGTGTGTGTGTTCTTGTATTTCCTACATAGTGAGGACCAGGACATGTTTACAACCAACAGAGTGAGGACATTTATGTGAAGTGAGGACATGTCAGCTGGTCCTCACTTCTTTAAAGGCTTAAAGGATTGTTTGAGATATCTGACTTTGTTTTAAGGTTAAGGTTACAATTAGGTTTATGTTACCGGTAGGGTTGGGCATTTAGTTGTGATGGTTAAGGTTAGGTTAAGGGTTAGGGTAAGGGGCTCGGGAATTCATTATTCCAATGACGGTCCTCACAAAGATAAAAGTACAAGAATATGTGTGTGTACGTAGTGAGGACCGGAACACGTTTACAACGAATAGAGTGAGGACATTTATGTGAAGTGAGGACATTTCGGCCGGTCCTTACTTCTTTAAAGGCTTGTTTGAGAGATCTGACTTTGTTTTAAGGTTAAGGTTACAATTGTGTGTCTGTTAGGATTAGGGTTGGGCATTTATTTGTGATGGTTCCAATGAGGGTCCTCACAAAGATAGAAGTACAAGAATATGTGTGTGTGTGTGTGTGTGTGTGTGTGTGTTGCTTCTTATGTTTCAGTTTCCAGGCATCAAGGCGAGTTTGCACAAGACTGGTTTTACAGGTACGGAGTATTTGAATTTCTGTGTCAGAGTCACCTTACTGAGACACATGCACACTGCAAATCACAGCGGAATAAAGCCACATCACTGTCCACCTGCTGACACAGACCCATTATCAACAATAGTTGCAATCAAGTCCCGACACGGTGCTCCGAGGCGGCGCAGTGACCTGCGTATCGGCATGTATGTCGTTAGTGCTTTGTGTTTGCCAATCACTCACTCACACAGACATTTATTAGTGACTGAAGTAAGAATTGCAACTGATGATGGATAACATATTTTATGTCTTACACGTCGACAGATTGAAGACAAATAACAGCTTTTATCTCCGTTTGATCAGCTGGTCATGCTTTAACCGAGGAGTTCAAGTTTGCAAAAAAAGCTTTCACATATTACCTATTTTCTTTGAAAAATGGTTTAAAGGAGGAGTAATTGCTGCATGGATTACATTCGCTGACATTTTCTTTTTGTAATCCAGCTAGTGTGACGGTGATTGAGTGTACAAAGTAGAGGTTAAAGTTAAAGTATGTCAAAGTCAAACAGTCGGCGTGGACTTTTTATGAGCCACACATCATTTATTTTGGTTCAGAATCAAATATAAGATAAGATTTCTGTTTATTGATCTCCAGCAGAGAAATTCCCTCGTTGCAGCAGTACAACAGAAATACAGATAAGTAAAGAAAGATCAGAAATAAATAAGAAGAGCTACATAAACAAAAACAGAATAATAAGAGAAACCATTTGAAGTGCTGATAAACTGACAGCTTTGTGTTGACTGTTTCCATAGACCTGTTGACTTACGCTACTAATATATGATATAATTATATGACATTCTAACATAATATAGTATAATATGGTGCATCATGATATAGTGATGATTGTAAAGTGTAGTTTAAGGTTAAATGTAGTAATATAGAATAACATAATAGACCAGACCTGGCCAACCCGCGGCTCCCGAGCCGCATGCGGCTCTTTGCCCGGTTTCATGCGGCTCTTACGTTCATATCGAAGTTTGTGTTTGTGTTTTTTTAATGTGCGTGTGCGCTTCGCTTGAGTTCTGTAAACTATATTTTGAATGCTGGCGTGCACAGTCTGGCCTTAGTTTTCTGTCAGAAAAACTGCAGCTACTCCAGAGAGTTTTTTATCCTCTTTAATTGCTTCACACATGAACAAGGTACAGGGATTGCTGTGGTGAGGTTTTACAAAAATAAAACTCTATGTGCGGGATCACGCATCACAACATGGCGACCGGTCCGGATCCATAAAAACGCACATTATACAGCAAATAATAATAATCAACCGATGCAAATAACTTGTACTCACACACAACGAACACTAAGTGATAACAGTTATGATGAGGCTCAGTTTGACTCTGCCGTAACCTCCGAGGATGTGCGGCTGCAGCGGTTCACTTAACTGGTAACTTTTCCTCCGGAACTGTTCGTCGTTCATTCGGGTCTACTCGGGACTAATCGGGTCTTTCCGGTGACATTCGGCGATGTCCCGAACAGGGCAGAGCAGGGAAGATTGCACAAGTTCAATAAGTAGTAGTTTAGTCAAACGCTAAGTAACATGCATAGTAAAAGAAAAACGCTATTGTAAATTATTTTATTTATGTTTGTGGACTTGGTTGAACTGGGAGTGTGTCAGTAAACACAATGTTCATTGTTGAAAAGACTGGCCTGTGGTCTTAGTACTTTAGGAGTCAATTTCTGTCATTATCATGTTGGTGTGTGACATTTACAATAAATCTGGCTGAGCAAAGGTTTGTGTGTGAGGAAGGGATGGGGTGATGTTCATCTGTGCCCATGTGTATGATGTGGCTCTCTGCCGTAACACAGTAAAAAATGTGGCTCTTTGTCTCTGATGGGTTGGCCACCCCTGTAATAGACAGTCATGGAAAAAATGATTAGGCCTTCAAACCGCCTTGTTGAAGAATAAGGTCAGAATTGTCATTCACGGCATAAGAATGAGCTACATCTGAGCAACATATTACTTTAATAGAATGTATACATTTTATTGTAGTCAGGTATACTCGTGCCCTATAACTTGGCAGTGATATTTACACATTCACACCACAAACTAGATACAAGACATACAGTCATGGAAAAACTTATTAGACAACCCTTGTTTTCTCTCAACACCGACACAGGATAAATTAATTAAAAAATGCAATAAAATGGATATGTGCAATACAATTGATATGTGGAAAACATACAATCTACCTCATTTATAAATGATAGCATTTTCAGTAGCCATTTATTTATTTTTATACTTATTTATTACATTACATGTCCTTGTCCTTGCTTGGCTCTGTATTTTTAAATGTTTTTACTCATGTTGTTTTGTGTTATGATTGTCATAACTATGCACCTTATGCAGTGGAACTTTCAATTTCATTGTATAGTTGACTATATAATGACAATAAAGGTTATTTGATTTGATTTGATTAAATTTCTTGTTTATTTTAATGCCTGGTACAACTAAAGGTACATCTGTTTGGACAAATATAATGATAACAACAACAATAGCTCATAAGAGTTTAATTTAAGACCTGATATCTATACATTTTCCATGGTTTTATTGATAATGAGTGTGGTTATTATCAAGAAAATCATGTAAAATGGCTAGATATCAGCTCTTAAATTAAACTCTTATAATAACAACAAAAATAGCTCATATTTGTTCAAACTAATGTACTTTTAGTTGTACCAGGCATTAAAATTAACAAGAAAAAAAAGAAAACAAAGGTGGTCTAATAGTTTTTTCCATGACTGTATAATACTGCAGCAATATAGCATAGTATATAATAAGTTATAGTAAGATATGATGTACAAGAATATTAAAACCTGTATGGTGAGGTCTATAAAAATCAGTCCAGCAGAGATACAATCTGGAGGAAGAGGTGAGGCGAGTGTCCAGAGTGAAGCAGACACTGTGGAGAAATGGCTCTGCGTGTCTTGTGTGCTGTTATAGTCTGTGGTTCACACTGCTGTTGGATAGTCTGATAGCAGCAGATACAAAGGGGCGCCTGAAGCGCTCAGTTTTGCGCCTGAGTGGGATGATCCGGTGGCTGAATCTCTGGATGGATGGCTTTGATTTCGCCCATCATCCTCCTCTTTGCCACTGACTCCAGACTTCCCTATCTCAACAACGACTGGACGGATTGTCATGGAGGTTTTACCAGAAATTCACAAACATGGGTATTAATATACAGGTGCATCTCAATAAATTAGAATGTCATAGAAAAGTTTATTTATGTCAGAAATTCAATCCAAAAAGTGGAAATAAGACATTATATAGATCCATTACACACAGAATGAAAACATTTCATGCCTTAATGTATTTAATTTCTTCTAATTATAATGATTATGGCTTACATTTAATGAAGACCTAAAATTCAGTGTCTCAAAAAAATGTAATATTACAAAAGACCAATTTTATAAAATATAATAAAGTTTAATATGTAAATGTTGGCCTCTGAAAATATGTCCATCTTTGCTCATCTTTAACAGCAAACTTAACTTATCTTTTTAATTTGGCTTTTACTTGAACCATTTTTAAATATTTTTTTGCTCATGCATCTTAGTGTTACATCTTCTCTTTTATTTATTTGCTACTATGTATTAGTCATATATATATATATATATATGTCTTCTTTTTAATGATTTATTTATTATTTTCATCTTTTTTATCTAGCTTTTGTGCTTTGTTTATGATGGAATGGTTGGATGGAGGGTTGGGGATGGGCGGAGGGTGTTTGCTTGTTTCTATGTTATAATTATTATTTTCTCCTTTTTTTATGTGAAGCACTTTGTGTTTCATTTATTTTGTATGAAAAGTGCTATACAAATAAAGTCTGATTTATTGATTGATCTATATGCACTCAATACTTTGGGCCTCACTTTGGCTGTTTGACTTGAACTACTGGAAACTAACTTTTCCATGAGATTCTAATGTATTGAGATTGTAGTAAAACATCAGCATGTTAAGATTGTCATTTCACTCAATCACATAGCTGCTAGTGTAACCACTTTGAGTTGTCTACATTAAACTGTTAATCACTCTTTAGCTGCCAGGACCAGATGTTGCAGGGAACACAAAATGTAATGTGTTGACACTGAACGGTTTGCAGACATGATCAGTTGAAAAGTTTCACCATTATGTTGATTAAAAACGTACTTAATTAGACATAACATTTCATTAAAAACGTATGTGCTAATGCAAATGAGTTCTCTATGGACATTATTTTTAGGAGACATGGATGGATCATGATAATTATCTAATCTTTTTATACTCACCCATCTATCAATCTATTTATCCATCTGTTTGTCCCTGCAGAAGACTACACCCACACACCGCAAAGTCTACAGCAGCCCCTTAGCCACCCGTATTCTACTCAAAGCTCTGTGGGATTTAGGATTTAAGAGACAAAAGCTTCCAACATTTGACTCCGTGAAGCGGCGGCCTGACTCTGAGCCAGACACGCAAGTGTTTCTGGGATGGCTAGACACGAGTCAACGTGTGACGCACTATTAATGCAACATCACGTCTTTGATCCTTCAGAGGTGGACTCAATCCACACAAAGTAGGAGGCAGAGACGGAGGAAGAAAGGGAAAGGAAAACAAACCGAGAACGAGACAGAAAGCCACCCTTCGTCACCTCCTTTATCAGCCGTTAGTTTTTATTTTTTTCTGATGATGACTCAATGAATCTCTAAGCACAGCAGCCATTGCCCTCAGTTGCATCAGGAATAGGGCAAAGATGAGAAAGAAATAAAAAAAAAACATGAGGGGGGGAGAAGGTGAGAGAAGGCGATGAAAACTCTTGACTCCACTCCTAAACTTGCACAGTTTTTAGTTTTACTCA
This sequence comes from Centropristis striata, assembly GCF_030273125.1. Lineage (NCBI taxonomy): Eukaryota > Metazoa > Chordata > Actinopteri > Perciformes > Serranidae > Centropristis > Centropristis striata. The sequence goes on along the minus strand of NC_081524.1, from coordinate 8,120,312 downwards.
CCTTCTCTCTTTCTCTTACTTCACCTCTTCCCTCGGGCGATGAAACTGTGCTGAATTACTCTCTAGTCTAGTGTTGGTATGTTCATTCATTCTGAATTAGAAAACGCAGTTGCATCATGCTCCTGCAGATAGACTGTGTTGTTATGGCGGTGCTACATGAATTAGATTTACTCCACTAATGCAATTATGCATACTGGTAATCAAGTGTTATTTATGGAATTTTCATTATGAGACTATTCCAGCTTTTAATTAAATACATTTATATTGTTTTGTATTAATGCCCGAGCTACACTTGCACACAGAAATGCCGTTTAAAAAGTCTCATGCATTAAAGCTTTTCTGTGGTTTATATTCGATTTTATCTTTTTAGTTCCCTTTTCAATGCAATGTCATTCATTCCCATTCATATCCGAACAGAACAGAAAACAACTCGGGGAAAGCACTCATTCAGTCTGCACGGATAATTCATCACTGAACAAGAAGCCATCAATCATGCTTTGTAGAGCAGTAGGAAATGTGAAAATGTGAAAACTTTTTGGCAATTTAAAATAGATTTTACTCACTGTTTCTTATTTTTGTGAGTATTCATAGGAAGTATAAAAAAGAAAACTGCAAACATTTACAAGTGCTCGACTTTCTCTCTTCGATTCAGCCTTTGATGCTGAATTTCTGTATTTCCCCGCTTCTTTCCAGCACTGCTGCAGTTTAGGGATTTTACGAGAAGTGTGATTGTGAAAGTGGAAGTGAGGTTTAGCTTCCAACAGTTGGCCTGCTCTCAGCCTATAAGACTGTGAAACTGCCTGACAACGCAACTCTCCATCCAAACACAGGCGCACAGCACAGACGTGCATGCACAAACACATACGTGCACACGCTAGTATACCTCCATGCTTGACAGGAAGAGGAAATGGCTTTTCTCCATTTGGAGAGCCACAAACAAGAGGTGCTGCCGGCCCATTTCAGATAGCAGCCCTCTTAAAGAGCCCCTCTGTCTATGAATATGGAGATGAGGATTTAGGAGAGAGGGAGAGGAGGAAAGAGGGGAAAGAAATCGAGGGAGGGAGAGATCAGAGAGTCAAAAAAAAAGAGGGAGCAAGAGAGAGATTCTGTGTCTCTGAGGTGCTTTTCCCTGCCTGCCCTGTGGCCCTTGGCTGGATTTACGCACTGGATTTAGAGTGTGTATGTGTGCGTTTGTGTGGTGCAAATGAGAGGGTCTGTGTAGACGCAGAGCCAGAGGCGACAGGTCAGAGAGTAATCACACACAGATATGCCTATAGTCATGGGACACATAACACTCTCACACCTTAATCAGCTCCTTCACTCCTCCTCTTTTCTCTCTTCCACACAATCCCCCACTCCGTTAAACACATCTGCAATCACACACTCGTACAGAGGACGTACAGCGATGCATCAGCTGAGTGCACAGTGCTTCACTTCTCCACCTGGGCTGCTTTTCATCCTTCTGTTCAGCTTTTCCCTTCATTCACTCCCAAGCCAGCATTCGTTGCACCTCAGATAAGCTTATATGGTTTTCCTTCCTGCGCCGCATTCATTTATATGCAGCTCTCCAGCAAAACAAACAGCCGTCCGTGTACAGCAGATAGCATCGCCGTATCACCATCCAGCAGCCACTACACAGCACATGAATTATGGATTGGTGTAAGTGCGAGGAGGAGGTCACACAGGAAACGCCAAAGGGCGATCCCCCGGGTCCTGTTAGATGATTGACGACAGCGAGTGGAACACTTCATTTTCTTCATTATCACTGTCGACACTGTGGTAATGATGGAAACACCTACACTGCCACTGTTAACATGCCAGAGAAAACAACCTTCATACTAGGTGGTGACCTATGACCTCAACAAATTAAATTACATGCGTACATGCTTTGAGTTGTATCATTACAGGTGTCATCGCTGCACTGTAACTGATCATTACTGCAACCACAATGGCTTTACATAATCTTCATCCTAACGTGATTATTATATGCATCATGAGAAACGTGATACAGCATAAACACCGTCAACAAATAAAGAAGTTCATCTGCTGACTAGTGGTGGAATGTAGCCAAGTACATTTACTCAAGAACTGTACTTAAGTAGAATTGTGAGATACTTTACTTGAGTATTTCAACATAACTTTATACTTCTACTACATTTAGGGACAAATGTTGTACTTTTTACTCCACTACATTTAGCTGCAAGCTTTTGTTACTTTTCAGGTTGAGATTTAACATGAAAAAATATGATACATTTAAAATATTAGACCACCCTTGTTTTCTTCATTGCATTTGTTCATTTTAATGCCTGGTCCAACTAAAGGTACATTTGTTTGGACAAATATAATGATAACAACAAAAATACCTCATAAGAGTTTAATTTAAGAGCTGATATTGAGGGATTTTCCATGGTTTTCTTGGTAATGATTTTGGTTATTATCAAGAAAACTATGGAAAACGGCTAGAGATTAGCTCTTAAATTAAACTCTTATGAGCTATTTTTGTTGTTATCATTATATTTGTCCAAACAAATGTGAGGCATTAAAATGAACAAGAACTTGAAGAAAACAAGGGTGGTCTAATCATTTTCTTCTATGACTGTATATTAAACCACATAAAAAGTATATTAAGTAGTTAAAATTAGCCCTACCTTGACACCAGTAAAACACTGCTTACATACAGTAAATGCATTAAAAATAAATAATTAGAATATATATAACAACCTGAGTGTGGCCATTCCGCATCACAAGTACTTTTACTTTTTATACTTAAAGTACACTTTGATGCTGATAATACTACATAATGCAGGGCTTTTACTTGTAGTGGAGTAACTCCACAGTGAGTATTAGTACTTTTGCTTCAGTAAGGGATCTGAATACTTCTTCCACCACTGCTAAAGTCACAAACAACCACTTGTATAATCTGTCTTTTTCAACAACCCAGGAAGTGATGAGAGAAAAACATTTCATTTCAAAATTCAACATAAGCGACAACAAGGCTTCAGCCGTTTGAGTAAGATAAATCAAGTGGGCATCCTCCAAAGTTACAGTCTTTTTAATATAAAATTCCCTCTTGAGCTGACTGGTGGCCTAAGGGTTTAAGGCACTGACCATGAAGTGCAACATCCCATATTTTGCTTTTGATGCATGTTGTTTCCAGATCTCTCTACCCTGTCAACGCTTTAATAAAAGCTTAAAATAACCAAAAAATGAAATTCCCTCTTTGTGTCAAAGTCCCTACACTTCAGCCCAGAGAGGAAACGCTGTCTGGGGAAACACAAAGAAGGAATTTTGTACTAAAAAGACAGTAACTTTGGAAGATAAACACTTGATCTGTCCATCTCGGACTTCTGGAGACTCATATTAGACTTAGTTGGACTTTAGAATTCTTTTTTGCACAGAAATTGGACTGTAGATTTTGTCTTTTACATTGTAATCACATTATACCTCTGAGCAATATGAATAGGAGGAGGAATGATTACTGCATTGTGCCGAATACTTGAAAAAATGAGTATCGGTAATTTTTTTATAAGCATCATCTCAGTAAAATGTGTCAATATCTGCACTTATGATGAGCAGAACAGCTATTGTTAGCTGTGAGTCTATTTGCCATTCTTAAGATGAATAAACCAACACCACTAAAAAAAAAATGTTTTCTGATGACCAATAACAATACATGATTTTGAAAATTTTAAAAATTGGGATATGAAACAACCCAGTTAAATGGATTTTCCTGGACTGCACAAAAAAAAACATGATTTCAGAAAATTAATCACAATTGAGATACCTTTTTTCACAAATTAGCTTCTATTTTCTATCTTCTTTTGCTCTTTTGATTTAAATAATTGATCTAAAGCTCAATTCTGAGTTTTCAGTAATAGTTTCTGAAGAAATATAGCAACTTTTGATCAACATCAATTTAAGGCTTCCAGTTATGCCCCACCCACTTCTGATTCTAGCCACACCCATTCTGGTTTAAACCCCGCCCATTCCCAGTGTGGATGATACAGATGTTGTTGGTTGAACACATACAGATACAGATAATGGTGTTATTGATCATCTCTAATAATGATTAGAGTCTTAGGATATCCAATAACACATGCACCTGTCCTTTAAATGACATCATATTTTTCAAAATTAACATAAAATATGAAACCAGGGCTGAAATGATTAGTGGATTAACTGATAAGTCAACAGAAAATGTATCTATTATATCTTTTATCTTTTATATAGACATTAAAGTTGTCTGTTACGCACAAATTCCATTCATTTGGATTTGCTGGCTTAAAACAAATTTATTTTATTATTTCCTGGGTTTAAAAAAAAAAAAAAAGCAATTTGGAGACAACACCAAAAGCTCTGGAAATGTTTTACTTATTTTTTTATTTTTTTTAACCCTCTGACATTTTATAGTATAAACATATTACAATTATAATCAAATAATAAAGTTCTACGCACTACTCAACAGTAAAAAATACTGCTGAATAAGCTCACAATAAATAATTAGTTGTGATCCTATATAAAATCTCATAATTATCCATTTTTGTGAGGAGAAAAATGTCATCACCACATGAGCTGAGGAAGTCCTATAACCTTTGTCAGATTGGTGCAGGTGAAAAATAAACCTCGGAGGCTGCTGCTTAGTTCGTCCTGAACCAAAAGAGCACAGCGACTTCTCAGACACACAATTATGTGGAACAGCTGAAAACATTGTTTAAATTTAGCTTACAATAATTAGCAGAGCGGGCAGCACAGGGGCTCCAATTCTCTCCAAGTTCAGGTACAGTTCACATTCAATTAGGAACCATAATGGCTTTAATGTGAATCCATGACTATATTGTGTGTGATAACCCTGTGATATACCTCCCGTCTCTCACCTAATGCATGCTGGGTAACGCTCCAGCCCCTGCTGTGACCCTGCACAGGATAAGCGGGTATAGAAATTGGATGGATGGATAATTAGTAGAACTGACAGCACTGGCAGCCATGACACTGTGATCACATTTATCATCTCCATTACTGTAATCATAATTCCAACCATCATAATCATAATCAGCGTTAAACTGGTATCTTCATCGACATCATCACACACCCAGGACGATGGGATTTTATATTATTACCTCCGCCACCATCCTCATCATCATCATCGTCGTCGTGGATACGCTGGCCGACGTCACCGCCCCGGCCCGGCTTCCCCTTCATCATCCTCCTCCTCGGTGGTTACATGGACCTTGTCAGGTCTCATTTCTTAACAGCGGCAGCATATAATGAGAGCCATAACCATTATTGTCCAAAGGTCTCCTGTTCCAATCCTTTACTTTACCAAATGACTTTCCCTTGCCCCGGCTCTCTCGTCATCTCTATTTCCCATTCCCCTGCTCTAATTACACACTGTTTGTTTGGCCTCCTGGCTGCCCCCTAATGCAGAGGAGAGGCGTCATTAAAATGATTTACAGATGTAATCCCCCCCTCCCTCCACTCTCTTTCTCTCTCCGTTCCCCCCTCCCGCTAAATTCCCGCCCCCTGGCAACCCCCAAATATAACTCACCCTAATATCACCGGCGGGATTAAAATCCGTTTTCATTAATCCCTTTTACTCGCTGCCTCTCTCTTTTCATGCTTTCTCTCTTACTGCCCTTTCCACCTCGGCAACTTTCTCCAGCATCGCCCCCCCATAACTTTTGTTGCTTAAAACCTTTTTCATGAGCCGACATTTTGCCCCCTTCATTCTTTCCTTTCCTCTCCTCTCCTTCTCCCTTTCAGACACATAAACATTATTCGTCTCTGTAATTATGTTATGGTTAGAAACTGCAATCATCTCGGGTGCCTGACTCAAATGTTATCTCCCTCCATTTACTCTGCTCCAAACGTGAAGAAAAGGAGGAGAGGCAAATAGTTTCCTTCCTCTTCTTAATCTGCCATCACAGGCTATGACCGCTTTCACTTTTTCTTTCTTTTTTTGTCTTATTTGACCTTCTGGAACAACCACAAGAGCACATAAAAACAGCCCACCCTGTTTCAAGTATAAAATGTATACAAACAGACAAACAGCAGGATTAAAATCAGATTTAATTAATCCCTTATTCCCACTGCCTCCTACTCAGCGATGCTCCCTTTCTTGCACACTTTCCACATCACTAGTTTGCTCATTTTATCCCTCAACCCCTATCTTCTCAGGTTAAAATGGTTTGTGTGTGTGTGTGTGTGTGTGTGTGTGTGTGTGTGTGTGTGTGTGTGTGTGGGCAGGTAAATAATTTTTTATTCAGCTCCCTGGCTCTATGTTATCTCTCTTACCTGATTTTCCCACACCTCCACTCTCTGCTTTTAATTAACACTCTTTATTTCACAGTTCTCTCTGCTAATCTCTCCATCAGTGGCCTATAGCACTAGAGGCTGAGCTTTCACTCCCACCGCGGGCTCTTTGTACTCTTTCAAAACACAAACGGCAACAAACACAAATCCAAGCACGCACATGCAGATAAATCCCCCCACACACACACACTCACTCACCCCCCCACACACACATCTCTCTTGAAACACATTAATACACTCAAATGAAAATGCAAAAGTAAAGATGCACTGGCGAAAATATCTGTCATCTGGTTTATACAGAGAAACGTTTTCTCTTTCTCCTTTTGTGCCGGCTGTTTCAGGTGGTGAATAATGCTGCTGTATTAACAGTTTTGGCTGATAACTGATGCGTTTCAACTTCAAATAAAGTGGGCCATTTCAACATAGCCAAGGTAAATCTTTGCCGAGTGAGATCCATACTGATTAGTCGCTATACCCTACAGAGAAAAGGAAGTGATAATTGTGTGTTTTTGTGTGTATGTATGTCTTTTATATGAATTTCTCTGCAAAATGTGCTGATGTGATTAAGCTCTCGCACTCATTAGGTTGGTTTAAATGGGCCGGTATATTCCGTCAGATGTCTGGTAGCTTCAGAAACACTCTTCTCTAACGCCTTTTCAAAGTCGAATAAGAGTTGCTATCACCGACAACATCTGTAACTTTGCGAAACTAACAACATAACATTCACACCCACTTCACTCACTCATTGGCCAGCTGTGCTGAGGTGATAAAGTATGCTGAGTTTCTCTCTGCAGCTCTCTTTTTTTCCCATCTGATACACAACTATTTGTGGCATTTTTTATGTGAACAACTGAGTGCAACAGTATGGCAGTCTTCCAGAAGAGGAAGTCTGAAAATGTGCACCATTATCCCCATATCTAAACTACATTACTTGTCCCTCCCTTTCTGTGCTGGCCAGTTTTTCACTTCACCTTCGAGTGTAGTAACAATAACCCTGCAACAGCGTGTGAGTCATAATTGAGCAAGGGAATGGCCATCATATTCTATAATTATAATGTTCCAACCCCTAGTAACTCTAAACACTCAACATTTGCAAACCCTGAACCCTAATCCTGAATAAGACAAAAATGGGTCTATTGTATGTTTGTTATCCTGGTTTCTCAAAGTCCAAGGGGATGTAAGGGTCTTGTTTTGTCAGTCCAAAATCCAAAGATATTCAATTTAGTATGAAATAAAACAAGGAGAAGCAGGAAATATTGATATTTGAGGGAGTAAAAAAGACATTTCCTGCCAGTTTTGCATGAATCTATCTATAATAGCAAGAAGCGTCTTTGTGTGTGTGTGTGTGTGTGTGTGTGTGTGTGTGTCTGTGTGTGTGTGTGGGTGTGTGTGTCTAGGGCATATCTCGCTGACCATTAGTCAGACTGACCTCAGATTTGGTATATGGCTTGCACATGGCACGAAGATTTTAGAATTCATTTTTCAAAATACCATTATTTACATAGGACATGTTGCGGCATTGCACTGTTTCCGATCGGACGCCTTTTAGGGGAGCTCCGCCCCATTGTGTGATAGGCCTACACCTGGTCAGTAACACAATTCACTCTGGATTTCCACCCCGACTCATCTCATCTGTTAGTCTATTTAGCCTACCTATCTTTCGGAGTTTTAAAGTGCGCTACAAGGTTCGATTTTCCAATAATATTCTAATAGTTTCCTGCAAATATCAATGTTCAATGTGTATGTGCTGGATGGTGTGGTACCTTATGAAAAGTAAGTGTTTACTTAATCTCCCACTATACGAATACATACTTCCTACTGGCATTGCACTAGTAATTAAAGAAAATATTTGTCCTTCAACCATGAATCAACCCACAACCTCTTCTCACCAGAACCTGATGTCATACGCTTCACATTAATGAAAATATGTGCACATAAAGAGTGCATTCAACACATGTATTTAAAAGAAAGAAGACAGTCATGAGCATGTGTGCTAACAATTATTGTCATTGTCCTTCAATATGTGAATTCTCCTTTTGATAAATTCCCCATTTCGTCTTTAAAATGTGAGAAAACAGTACAAAAAAGCCCATTACAATTTCCCAGAATCCAATTTGACACTTGAAAAACGTTGTTTTGTTCAGCCAAATGTTCAATTCAATTTAAAATGGAATACAACACACAAAAGCGGCACATTCTCACATCTGAGAAGCAGAAACCAGCAAATGTTGCACAATAAATGACCTTACACAACACTCCATCATTTTAACACAAGAAGGTCAGTGTACTCGTCATGGTTAGGACTACTCAGCCTTGGAAAACACTTGCATAATGTCTCCTGTGTCTATGAAGGAGCTTTGTTAAGTATGAGAAAATAACACCCCCTGATGATGTCACAGTGATGTCATCAGGGTTATCTCAGACAGACGGCCTGTGTTACAAACTGGGACTAAAAGTTTTAATTCAGTTTTAATCATGATTCTGAGAGTCCCCCCACAGAATCGCAGGCCTTTGAAACACTTAATCAATTCCCAGAATAATTGTCGATTAATTTTCTGTCCACTGACTATTCGTTTAATCAAGAGATCGTTTCAGTACTAACCTCCACACATGCTTTGCACCGTGCTTACAAAGACCTTCATGAGTGCGCTGACCTGACTGTGAAATAGCAAATGTGGCAAAGAGAAAGATAACATCAAAGAGGAAATTTGGGCTTTGGGCTACATTTTATTTGGAGCCTTAATCTTCCCAGCACATCATGCTGTCGGTCTCAACACATTCTCAACACAGCTCCTCTGTAACATTCAGATACCAGTGTATTCATTTAACACCCTACTTTATACATTATAATTTCATTCTTGTGCACATACAGCATGTTCAATTTGTGCCATAATAACATGCATGAATTATATAGCACTATGAGGTGCACATGTGCAATGAATAGGATGTTAATGCTCAGAACATATATATATATAGGCCCTCATTTATCAAACGAGTGCAGATCGAAGCATATATTTATCAAACGATCGTATCTCTCCAATCACAGCATAAGAATGATCGGCTGTTGATAAATGTGGCGGCTCGAAACAAGCATCATTTAAATACCACGCCCTAATATATATTCATTCATTCATTATATATCCGATTCAGATGGCTCGGCTCCAGAGTTTACGACACCGAAGGGCGCAATACGGTCAAAAAGAGGATTTTTTTTAATCCCTAAAGTCAGCTTTATTAGCAAAGTGCACTGTTACAAATAACAACAAGAGTGATATAGACATATTACAGAAATACGCAGCGACAGAGATTTATGAAATAAAAGTACTTCGTATAGTTCTAAACTCAAACAAGTTCAGTGAATATTTTACATTTGGAGCACAGACTTAAAAGTTTTCACAGCCTTTTACTTGAAGGAGGTAAACAATGTTTTAAAGTAAGTTTTAATCCAAAAGAAGAGGAATTTCTCAGAGGCAGAAAGTGAAACGCTGAGGTCCAACAGCTGCAACACAACAAACTGGTTTTGTTTGGCAGCATAAAAGTGAAAAGGAAGGAAATCAGTGCCGCTGTCAGCAGAGTAGCGGACGATTAACCCTCTGGGGTCTATGATCACGCTGGTGTTTGGCTTTTTGTCAAAGCCCCATAACAAGATATGATCGTTTTAATTTGATAGTACAAAAATACTTATTCAACTGTAAAAGTAGGATGAAACGAGGCAGACGTGGCATTCTGTAAAAATGGAAAAAAGTGGTCTAATCATCTAACACTGTTCCTATAAATAAACATGTTTTATGGTATTTTTTATGTATTGTTTTATTATATTTAAATTTTACCTATATATGTTCATATTTGTAACCTATGTTTTACATTTTTCAGGTCTTTCAGGTCTTAAACAGTTTGAGCATATTTTTTTTATTGTCATAAATAGTATAATTTTGGGTTAAAGTGAAAAAGTAATTTTAGATCATGTTGAAGTTGTGCTGAGAAAATACCAAACATGGGTATAGTAAATAGTATGCGGTATATAAAGGGCAAATAGGCTCAGAACCCAGAGGATTAAACTCCCGATGAGGTTGGAATATTTCATTTATACATTGTGATATACAGTATAAAGCCTAATAGCCTATACACTATCCAAATATTGTTATTGTTATGATGGAGGGATACTATTCACCAACCGGGAACCAGTGGTGAAGGAGACGCTGACGCTCCAGTGTCCAGCAGGATAATGGTAAATAACAGAAGACAAACATTTAATAACTTCGGCTAGTATTCGGTTTCAAGAATTTCAAGAATTTTGTCACCATTAAAAAACAAAACAACACAGAGTTTTATCAGCTCCAGGCATCAATACAATAGTCTAACATCAATTCTCAGACTCAGACCTGTGGACTTCACGCTGACTCAAATTTGCGTACACGAGCTGAGAGCAGACGTGAGATCTGATCGTACTCTCCGCAAATGATAAATGATAAATGCCGAGCTTTGCGTAGAAAATGATCGTGCGCCCACTTTACGCTTACTTTCTGTCGTACGCTTGTTTTATAAATGAGGGCCATAGTGTGGGATGGATGTGTGTAATTACAAAAAATGACTGCTGACTGCTGTGGAGCTGTCAGAAGATGTTGCCAAAGCAAAATTAAGGACAAAACAAGTCTGTTTTATATCCAAATAAGTTCAAACAGGGATCTGTTGACAACCATTACTGGATAATTGTGCAAACAGGCATCACGTGCATGCATTTGCACAAAATGTCACACTACCTTGAGATGAATATGACACAACAATGCACACACAGGGGTTCCTAAATCTGCCAGAGTTTACACAAGCATATTCTGCTTTGTTGCATATTCAGACTTTTAGTTTTGACTCATGTGGCTCCTGGAGAGTCGACAGCACACTTGTCTACACCTGTAAACACCTGCAGGCCGGATTCATCACTGCTGACTGAGCTTTGCACTGTTTCAGCTCAATACACTTTCTGCAAAATGGGCAGTATGAGCTCACACAACACTCGATGATCTCTCTTTGACAAATTCTGTTATTAAGCCTGAGGTTAAACTATACTTCATGACAGGTATTTACACTAAATACCTGGTGTTTCTGTTGCTGGGGCTTTATATGAGGGCAATCTTTCTGAACTGTAGAAATAACTCATCGTATTGGATGCTGGAAACAAACACTCCAAGATTAGTTCTATTTTTTAATGAAAACTAAAGCTGAAATATCTTATAGGAAGCTTCCATTTTCCCAAACCAATCTATCTCCCATCACTTGCCTATTTGTTTTTACAATATAAGTTATTTTGTTTTTATTGCCGCAGTGGTTTGTATAGGATGGGCTTTTTCTCCTTCTGTAGTGCAGTGCAGTGTCGACTTTGTATTGTTTCAGTTACTGGACTGTTTTCCAATCAAATGCCGCTGAGCTTTTCTGTGCCAGAATGTAATAAAAGTGTCTGCTGGTTATATAGTCTTTTACAAATCATTAATGGTGGCTGAGGGAGGCCAGCGATGATGTCACCACATTTGGCATCTTTTCAGAGAGAAACGGGGAAAAAATTATAATTATTTGCTTTCATGGCTAATGTGTTTTTGTCCGCTGACCATGCAGTTACACTCTGAACTTTCTCTGGAGTACATAACTACTTACAGTATATAATCCAGCTTAATACACCAAAAATAATATTATTGCACTAATGTTATGATAAAAGTACTAATCTCCATCCTGTATCTCCATTGTAGGTTGATGCAAGTCTACTTATAAGATAGAATACTGTTGATCATGGAATAATCAATTGATTTGAAAGCCATTATCAGTAGTTAACTTCATGTCAAAATCATATATAGTCCTTTTATTTAATATTTACACATAACATGTACAAAAAAGTGTCAGTTTAAGTTCTTTCGGCATTTCTAAAGTACCTCAAACAGAACTTTTGCATTTCTGTTCTGCAAAATTCTTGTTAATTTTTAGCCAACTGATTCACTGATACTGATATATCTTCAATTAGCTTTCCGCCAATATATTGTTATGGCCATTTAATCACTCGAGGATAAATGTGTTTCTGGAGATGCAAATATTCACACACATTTCTGAGGATGTTCACACAGTGCAGACGTGTTACCAGAGCGCGTTTCTCAGTTTCTAAGTGTTTTCCTGACAATTAACTGTCATTAACACAAATGCTGCACAAAAGAAATGGATGTAGCCACGAAGCTTACAGTGAGAAGCCCCGGTAGCTCGTCTGGTAGAACCTGCATACAAAGGTTAAGTCTATAGCTGCAGCCTGGGTTTGATTCTCCTTTTACTGCATGTCATCCCCTCTCTCCCCCTCTTCTCTTCAGCTGTACAATGACAGCATGAGGCTGCTGCTGAGAGCTCCAAGACGCTCCAGTGCAAGCCATATGTTTGTCGGTGTAGGGGTACCCACCTGCTCTGCTGTGTTACTGAATCTGATGTACAAATTTATGTGTAGGGCACATAGACTGAGTCGCAAAACAACTTAATCTCTGTCCTGGTAAACCCTGCATGCAGATTTCAGATTTTATTCCAGTCTTTGGAACTACTGGTGAACATGTCTGTATGCTAGACATTGAAATTTGTGGAAAAGTGCCTTGTACTTTTTTACTCTGTGTTGTTATTTTGCTGTATGTTGGCACAGATTGGATTTTTGAACTGGGGGGTACGAAGCTGTCGGCAAATGATTTCAACTCAATGAGTTTTTTTCCACTCCATGCCTTAACCAAAACATGTTTTATTCAAACATTTTAAATGAACTGTAGTGTAAACTGACATACTAACATAAATAAAAAGAAGTTTGTACATGAAATTCCCAGTGCAGCCAAACAAATTTACTGACTTGAAGCTGACTCAATGAAGGACCCAAAAACATCTCTCCTCCTTTCATTACCTTGAACATACTGCTGGGCAATTTATTATCTGTCCAGTCTGTCAAGCCTTTAGAACCAGCGTGTCCCACAGGATTTTTTTTGTCAGAAATTTTTGCCCTAAAAGCCTTAAAGTGGTGCCTCTCACAGATTCTATTGCCACTATTCCATCTTAATCATTGCATATTTTAATGAATTATTGTAAAGGAGAATAAGGGTTCCGTTTTATTTAAGGCGTCATATTTTTACAGTTTTCTTGTAAATTCTGTGGGGGACTCTGTTAACACATCCATGTGCTCTTATTTTGAAAGCTACATGTGTTTGCTTTTATTTTAAAAGGTGCGTCTAACATGTTTCTACCGTAACGCCTTATGGCGTGTTTAATTCACACTCAAAGTCCGAATTTCAAAGTCAGAACTTGTAGCTTAGAACAATGTCGAAAATTCTGACATTTGTATAGACCATGAACGCACCATTAGCCGTAGCACAGACGGATTGGGATCACTATGAATCTGGGGGGATATATCTCCCCCATTCCTAGTGCCATCTGTGCGCATGCCCTGGGTCTGAAATAAAGGATTTTTATTGTACTAGCCAATAAAGGCACCAAAAACCACCCCAAAAATAAACTTTATAAAAAAGAAAGCATGCATGTTTAAGACTCTTCTGTATTGGTTTTGCTTGCATCAACATTAGGCAACAAATGTCCAAAATTGTGATCTCCCACGTTGTTTTATGAGTAGAGGAGAAAATAAGAGCAGACAGGGAAAAATGTGAAGAAAAGTTGGGAGCGATAACCCCGGCTGAACTTACACCATGCAGATGAGGTTGTGTGTGTGCGTTGCTCTATCCATCTCTGTCATCCAGCCTTGCGATGTCTTTATTGTACTGAATTACATTACACCGCCGTGCTGTGTTTACACAGGGGAGACACATCACATAATTGAACGAGTGTCACATTCAGATCCAGACGATTGTTAAATGTAAATATAGCATTGGCAAAGTGGCTCTGAAACCCATGTTGCATTTATAACAGTGAATAGCTCCATATTCGAGCTGCAGGCGGAGCAGCAGTTAGGCACAGATGATTTCCTAGAACTCTCCTCTTCACTCTAATAGCGTAAAAAAACAATGTTCTATCACAGGTGCTTTGATACGATGTTGAGGGGTAAGCAGCAGTGCGGAGAAAATCAACGCCACCATTGAGTGAAGACATCAGGTGTGTAATGCCATCACATACTCTCTGTCCTGCTTTATAACACCCCGTTTGTGAAAGACAGTCCGGTCTTTCCAATCAGGCTTTTATTGTCCTGTAATGAATACATTTCCCATAAAAGAGAGGCGCTGTGGGAAAAGGGGAGAGAGGGAGGAAGAGCGATAAAAAAAAGACCCAGAGCAGAGAGGTAAATGAGGATAAAAGTGGAACGAACGACACACACAAGCGAGAGTGAGCGGTGGGGGATTTAGGGGTGAGCAGGCTCCAGGGTTTTGGCCAAGTTCTTCGCTTTTTCCGGCACCTTCATATTTCACTCCCACTGTTTTCAGTTGAGGATAAAAGGAGTTTTGTCAGACTTTGGTTTGTACTTGCTGTTGCAAATCAGCATTCAGTTTGCTGGTTGCTGTGTGTGCCTGTTTTCTAGCGTGTTAAATAACCCTCATTAAAGGGCAGCAGCCACTAATAACTATGTCCGAGCTGCACCAAGTTTGTCCCCGTGCCCTGTCCCCTTCTCTCCTTGTTTAATTTCCCCTCAAGCCTGCTTATTGATTTCGGCCCCTCCATTTCGTAACTCTTTTTATTAATAATACAAAGCAATAACAAGAGTGTCACAACCCTGAGTTTCGCACAAGCAATTAATGAGATTAATCTTAAGCTGGCGGATGTGTGTTGGCGATGCTCTTTACAGTACGGGTCTCTCGCCGTCAGCACGTCTGACCTCAACTTTTTTTCCTCCCCTCTCCTCTAGGCTTTCCCTCTATAGATCTCTGCCAAGTCAAACTTCTGAAAGAAGGTGCAGAGTGAAAGGCAGAAAGAGAGTGGCAGAGGTTTTGGGCCAAGTACAAAAGAATGGGATTTGATACTGAGACTGAGCAAAAGAGGCTATGACGGAGAGAAAGGGAGGCCAAGAGGAAAAAAGAGTCAGAGGGGGAGACTAGTAGGGTGGGAGAAATGGAGGAGGAACTGCCAAAAGGCAAGCCTTGGTGGTAAATTCAGAAGCGGACAAGGTGGGAAGAGAGGGAGACAGGGGAGGAGGCAGAGAGAAATACGGATGTGCTGAGGGGAACAGAAATGAATAAAAGATGGAGAGAGACAGATAGGATCGAAAGGTAGCTGAGGTGAGTGAGAGAGCTGCTGGAACTATTAGATTCTCAGTAGGCAGTCCCTCCCTCTCTCTGCCTCTGCTGTAGTTATCAAGTCTAGTTTCGTGTGATGCCGTTAATGCAACGACTAAACTGTCACAGTGTGACATGAGTGCAAGTTCAAGTAGGCGCTCATTCATCTGTTTGTGCGAATTGCATGCATGTCCTGTATATATGTGCAGACCTCCATCTGTTGGTTTGAATCTCCACGTTTTTGTGTGGGAACGCGAAGCATGAAGGAAACTTTTCAGAACTGTGTGTACGTGTGGGTGGCTGTATGGCAGAACATCACCAACTACAAGTATGTGAAAGTCTGTCAACAGCAACAGATTGTTTGGATCATACTGACACATTTTAAATGCTTTACTGGAAGGTAAATCAGCCTGCATGCAGGATGGAGGTTGTGTATATTCTATGACACGCGGGTAAGAAAACAGCACCTGTGCAACTCAGACAGGCTACCTGTTACTGCTGAGAAGGAGCACAATTGTCAGCTGTCTAGCTCTTCTCAATTTTGTATTTTTGGTAAGCCTGCCAGGTGTAACCCACAAACTGTCAGTTTGTGAACATGCCCAAGGCTGCCAAATATCAGCATCCCGAACACATTTTGTGTCCTAGCTCAGTGATATCTGCACACAGGGACTGGTGCTTCCAGTTGATATTTCCAGTTTATTACAACTTGGGTGTAATTTTTGTGGCTCCGGCTATAATTTTTTATTGGTCATGATAACATTATGCTCATCAAAGTAAGGAGCAAGAAGCCCAAACGACGTGATGGTCAGACAGGTTGTAAAAACGCCAACTGTTCAGCTAGATAATCTGAACCATTTTATTCAAACCCAACGCGAGTGCACCTGAAACTACATTTAGTACAGTAGGTCAAAGTTAATGCAGGAAGTCATTCCTACATTGTCTTCCAATTATGTTTGGGTAACCTGAGTTGTTTTGCCATCTGTGTGATCATCTGATGATCTATTTTGCCCCATTGGACTTTATAGCGAGGTCGCTGTCCCTAAATCACCAATTAACATGAATAATGTTATCAAAATGAATAGAAATGATAGAAAAGTGAGAAAAATGAAAGTGAGGTCCATGTTGAAATAAACCAGTATAATCTTCCTTCATTTGCAAAAACAACAACAGTTGTTTGTAGATTGGATCCGTTTCAACAGTTGGAAAAGCATGTTTTCTTTAAAAACCGAAATCAAAATAAATCGCCAAAATTACAATAATTTTCAAAGACAAAAAATGGAAAAACACAAATTGTTTTTGAATTTTTTTAAACTTGTGATGATCCTTGAATGAATAATTAGCCAGAAAGCTTCAATCAGGAAAGATGGCCAAATCTAAGCTTGAAATTGTGATAATTCCCCACAATCACTTTATTCTACCCGTTCCGTTTTAAATTTCGGCAAAAATAAAACATTAACAAAAAACAGATTCTGTAAAAAACATTAAATTCTGTGCAACTGTGCACAACTGGGAAGCCATGAATGACTCAGATGAGACCAATGGTCACATGTCAAAAAAATCAGCAAAAACTTCAGGCTACACAGAATAGAGAGGAGAGGTTGTAAAAACATAGTAGTTCAATATCTAAAGCAGGTGGCGTCTTCATTTTTTTTTTTCAATATTGGTAACACTTGTGGGCATTTGCAAATGCTGTTTATATATAGATTCCATTTTTTCAATTTTTTAAATAAAATAAATGATGAAAGAAAGTGAAACACTTGTTAAAAAAAACAAGCCTGCAGTGAGTAAAATGTGACAGTAAAACACTCCTTGAAATAGCTTTGGCGTCGGAGGGCTAATCGAAAGGTGATAAACAGTCACATGTGCATCGTGTCCAGAATATATTCATCCCACTGTGTTAATGATGGCAGCAACAACATCAGGCGAGGTGTTGGTTATATCAGCTTCGCACATAAACCCACACACTGAAAGGGAAAAGGACAACAGATGCATCCTGAGCAAATGATGCACTATTTTGTGTGATTGTGCTGTTGGTCCTGTAGCGTGGGTGGGTGACCAAATCGTGTGCTACAGTGCCAGTAACGGTCAAGTATGACTGTGTGTTTGTTTGTGTATATACACAGAATGTGGCTGATTATGCGTGTGTGTGTGTGTGTGTGTGTGTGCTGAGGGCTGAAATGAAGGTGGGCTGTTATCATCTCCCACTGCCATCCATCCCACCTCTCTGTCCTCTCAGTGGCAGGTCCATGTAAGTTGGTTGCAGCCACATAATTTTCAGGAGGGTCGGATGGCAGCGTTTTGCTCCCTTACACCCCACCCACCCTCCCTCCCTCCCTCCCTCCCCCCACCAACCCTGGCCATTCTCTGCACTTCACAACTGGATGAGCAAAGCGGCGGCGGCTACCTACCTGCTCTGTGATTGACTGCAGTGCTGCTGAACGCGCCTCACTGTATCTGTGCCGTGTTTATTGCTTCTTTCACCTTCGCCGTAATTGAGTCCCTTCCCCATGCGAAATATGCACCGTCAGACGGACCGATGTGTGTGTGGAAGGAATCTGTCAGGGGTGTGTGTGTATATGTGTGTGTGTGGGAGCTGGGACTTGACTGACAGGCTACATAACTCAATTCAGCAATTCTGAGGGAACCTGATGGCTGTTTTCATTTGTGTGTATGTGTGTGTGAGAGAGACAGAGTGTACACAAATCTGTGTGTAGCTATCCGACAGATAGTGTCACCTGTATATATGTGACAGTCTATATGTGGGCTCCTATATAGCCCTGTGCAATTTTACCAATGAGAACCTGGCATATCTGTAAAAGGAAGGTGTGTTTATGCGTGTGTGCAGAATTTTAAAAAAGGACCCAAACTATTTAGAAAATGTACATTTCTGAGAGCATCCTCGCTTATGCACAATTTAGGCTCAGGCTCAGGCCGAGTCAGTCAGGAGTGTGTTTGGCATGACAAAAACGTCAGGACAATGATGCATGTGTATGTGCCTGCAAGTGTGAGCAGAATACTGCGCAGCCTCTCTCCAACACACACCTACACAACAGCACACACAACTGTAAAATGGCCAATATGCCAAGAGCAGGCCAAGTAGAAGAGGTGAATCATGATATATAATGGATAAGTGAGATAAAGTGCCATAGAGGTTAAGGGAGAGAGATGGAAAAAGTAGAGGAGGAAAAAAGGAGAGTGATGGAGTGTGTGTTTGCGTGTGAGTGATGGCCTGATCACAAGAGATTGGTAGGAAGTTGATGAGGGAATTAAATATGAAGGAGCTAAACTCTGCTTTGCTGCAAATAATAATAGGAAGGCAAAGTTATGCATAGGCTTCAGGAGAAAGGAAAGGACAAAGGGAGGGGGAGAGAAGATATAGGGTTAGTTAAAAACAGTCATGGGAGCTGGAGAAGGTGGGTGGGAGATGAATGGAGATGGTTGAGGGGACTGCACGGTCTCTGAAGTGCATGTACGGTGAAAATAAGCCTCCACCTCCAGAATATTGCAATGCAGCATAAGTAAAATGCACAGTTCAGCAAGCCCAGAGCAAGAGAGATGGGGAGAGTAGGTAAATCTGGAGGTACGGTAAAACAGGGGAGGGAGGGAAAAAAAGCAATTGTCTATAAAAAGAAAACAGAAAGTTAAAAGTAAAGGGAGAAAGTGAAAGTGTAACTTATCCTGGGAAACAAGAACAGTGGCGGGTGAGGAAGCGGGGAGAAACCCAGAATAATATAGGAAATGACTCGATACGGCGCGTGTAAATGGAAGGAGAGGGAGGAAAATAAAGAGTCAGACAGAAGGAAAAAACCATTTTGTCTATGCAAATGAGGAGAGCAAAGCAGAAGCACAGGCGTTGGAGCTCGCCACCTGGGCCCTGTCAATCCTCCCTCTCTCCTTTTCTCTTCCGCTCACTGTCTACCTCTCCACACCTGGCCCGAGCGTTGCTGTACCCTGCGGCTACAGTGTGAGAGATAGAGAGGAAGAGGAGGCGGGGAACGGGGTGCAAGCAGTAGGGAGGCAGGAGAGACTGTGAGCCAAAAGATCCATCAGCAAGCGATCCTGGCAACGAAAAAGTCCCCCACTCCCCTTCACCAGAACCTGTCTTTCCAACTATCAGTGGGTCTCCCTCTCATTGCAAACTCTCAATAACAGTTGGAGCGGATTCATGCGGACCAATGCACCTGGAGCACGCAGGAGGGGGGTGTGCATGGGCATGGGCATGGGCATTTAAGTACCAACAAGGTTAGATGTGGAAAGACAAGCGCACAGGGAGGGCGTAAAGGAGGACTACAAAAAGCTTTTGTGTGATCATGGTGAGTACAAACAAAAAGACACTAAGTCACCGCTGAGCCCCTTGAACCTGCTTCACGCTGCGGGAGAATTGGAAGGGAGGGATCAGAGAGAAGGGAGGGGTTGAGGGAAAGAAAGACAGATGGAGGGGGAAAGACCAAGGTATAAAAAAGGCAGGGAGAGAAAAAAACCAGAGCGGCAATCAAGAGTGAAACAGCTTTTGTTTGAGGACAAAAGGCAGAAAAAAGGATGCTACATGGAAGAGAAAGAGTCTGAAAACATTGTCTGGGTGCATTGGTGAATATGTTTTTGTACTTGAAACATAATCAGCAGGTGTGTCCCTCTATTTGTCAGCGCTATCCTGGGAAAGCTCATAAAAAGGAGGCCAGAGAGGGAACATGACATTTAAAAGGCACGGAGCATCAAGACACAACACGCTGTGGTAAATAAGTTTGGAAACTCCAAAAGGTCTCGGCAGTCTCCAGAGTGCAGCGTAATGTTTGGAGCCATGCATATGCAAATTTGTGTGTGTGTGTGTGTGTGTGTGTGGAAGCCAAGTCTGCTTGTCTGCTTCGCCACAGATTTGTGCACACTTCTGTAACACGGCCAGAGATTTGTACATCAGTCATCATTTGGGATCAACCTGCTTTTTAATTACCTATGGTTTATGTTTGTTTTTAATTTTCCCCCATAAGCTCGTAAATCGCTTTCCCCACAGCACAACTCGAATCCATCTCCACGGTAAATAAGCATCAGTTATAATTGCATATACAAGTAGCGTGTGCTGTCACAAAGGTACATTTGACGGCCCCTACAAATGCTGTCATGGTCTTGAGTGAAGTGCTTTAGAAGCGGAGGAAAAATATGAATACATAAGTGTTGATAAATATATGATAATGTTGATGTTATTATACTGAATCTACACAAGTGAGCCAATTAGGATTGGAGTTTTTATACAGTTAAGGAGATGTGTTGCTGATGTGCAGCTTACCTGATTCATAGCACCACGGCAGCACAGTTGACAGATTTAAAAGTCATTTGAACGAAACTTATTTATCTTTATCTTTCTTATATTCATGAATGCAATTCAAATTCAAGTTAATGACAAAAAAACGATGAGAAATTCTGCATAATTATGTGCAATCTTGCTACCACAATGTTATTTTAATATTTACCCTCTGCACAACATATTCAAAAAGAGCTTTGACTGAGAGGAAGAAGTGGGATGTTTTCTAATAAAAAGGACTTTTTGAAAAAATGTTGAAATTGGTGATTTTTTTTTTTTTTTAATACCACTTGATGAATTTTTCAATTTTCCAGAGTAAAACTGACTAAAAAAAGCTGTCCAAAATGTCAAATTATGCTTTGTTCAACATTTCCAGGCAGAGTAATCTAACCAACAGTGGCACATTAACCAGATATGGAAAACGTCTCCTCCGTTATCTCGGATGAACAAAATCCTGACGTTGATAAATTAACTTCTGGTCATTTTTGCAGACTCACGCTTCCTCATATAATCTTCCCTCGGATTCTCGAGCCTTCATTTTTGTTGGCAGTCTCAATTTCCTGCCTTCCAAATCATACATCAAGTTTTTGCTTCAGCGTGCCTCGGCATTACGACAGATTAATGCAATTTAAGCTTACACGAACGTTATGCAAAACTTAGACATGATTACAAGTGCACCACTCTGTCATTTTATATTGCAGAGATTCATCTTAAGATACATTTTAGTCGCTGGCATGAAATGCATATTTATTTATGTTGGAGAAGCACATTTTAAAAATCACGTCTTATGGGTCATTTTGGATCAGACATACAGGAAACTGGAAGCTGCTCAGATAAATGGGAGGACAGATGGTAGCCATCTTGGCCCTTGGGAAGAGAAAAAATAATCAAGAGTGAAAGAACATTCCCCCACAGCTTTCTTTTATTAGTTTCTCTTGCAATAAAGTATGTTACTGTATATGCAGTCAAGAGGCGACAGTGCCACGCTGTGTGTACTGTGGTGCTTTCAAAACTCTAGGATCTATATTGCAGACACAAAAACCACTTGCTGTCCGTCACTGCGGACTCCACACAAGCGAAAAATAACTTTGGTGCCGACTACAGAACCCCACTGGCCCCCACAAGCTGTTTCACAACTCAGTTCACCAGTACGGCCCCAGCGGGTGGCAGTTGCTATGAACCACCGTTTCTCCGCAACTGCACCCAATGCCCAGGGCTTTTGTCAAACTCGTTCAGTATCACAGACTGTGCGGCTGTTCCACTCCTCTCCTACAATGGCCAGGAAGCAAAGACGCGGCCCTTCTGCAGCACATGATAACATTATGCAGCCGACAGATGGACACGTAGATAGGAACACGTCTGTGGACACGAGTCAAAGCACCGATTCAGTCTGCTGCCGCACTTTATAGTAGGCGAGCAGAGAGGAGGTTTACCTGTTAACGGCCATAAGGTGAATCAGCAGTCGTGCACTTAAACGCCCCTTTGGCTGCACGGGAGAAAATGAATCCTGGGAGAGAATCAGCCAGAGCTTTCCTCAAGGTCGCTGGTGCTTGGCCACTTTTTAAGTGGCCTTGCCAACTGTAACAATCTCTGCAGAAACAATCGCAGCACCAATCCAATTTGGCCTGACTTCTTTTCTTCTCTCTTTACTTCAGTGCAGACGGCTGCATAGCCTTACTTTTGTTTTGCCCTGCTGAAAGCAGAGCATGAATTGATGACCTTATGAATCTCAAAAGAGCCCGGCAAATCATTGCGGTAAATCTCGCCCCAGCACATTAAGCATGACCGCAGGCTTATTCCCCTCAATTTTTTCTCATTTTCTTTGTCCATCTCTCCCTCACTGGCTCTTTCCTCCCCACAAGCGCTTGGGGGTCTTTGAGAGCGGCCAACTTCTCGAGGATTGTTTTCATGTGCTGCTAATTAATTGCCTATAATTAATGGTTGTTTACGGTTTGCTAATGAAGTGGATCAAAGCTTACTCCTGATGTTGAAGCCCTTGTCTCAGGCCTGAGAACGAGATAAAGAATAGTCAGATAGAGACGGAGAGAGTGGAGGGGTGTGTCGAGGAAGTATCGTGAAAGCTGCAGTGGATTTTTTTTTTTTTTTTTCAGTAGCTGTGTCAACAATCACTTGGCATCCGTCCAGAATGGAGTGGGGCAATCTGAGTTTGATCTATTGGCAGCTGCTGTTATCACTTGTCTTTCGTTGAGTGATAGCGTTCGGGTTTTTAAAGCACATACACTTAAACAGGAAGTGTGTTTTGCTGTTACATTTGCAAAGATAAGCTGCGCTCACTAAATACATTCCTTTCAAGGCAACGTGCCTTTTTTTCCTCCCAACTTCAAAAGTCCTTTCATAATGTTTTAAACATTCATTAGTATGATCTAATCAAGTCCGATTACACCAGAAAAAATATGTCCTTACTGAGGTTTCTGCATCTGACACTATCACTTTATCAATGACAGACGTGATCATAGCTCAAATGAATTCGCCACTCGTGGGAGAGACATTTTGAGAGTTTTCTAAGATAGAAAACTCATCTGAGACCTCTTCAGCATTGTTGTGTCCGCCTTCTGAAAATCTCCATCTGATTTCCCAGTAGATAGTGCACTGCTTTGACTGGCAATTTTCTGCATCCGACAATCTCATCAAAGCCAACCTATTAATGGCAATGATACGAAGCAGGATTCTAAATGGCAGACAGATGAATAGCCCTGTGCGTGTGTGGGTGTTTAATCCTCCGAGCCGAAGCACAGTGCAGCTTCTCTGAAAGTGGGAGGACTGGCCATGAGCTGCTGGGAAACAATTTCAATACTTGTTTGCTTGTGCCTGTGTGTGTGTGTGTGAGAGAGAGAGAGTGTGTGTGTAAGTGTGTGTGTGCACACTGTGACCTCATCGATCATGACACCTTGTCTCTCTGGTGTGGTCACCTACACAGTGCTTGCCCTCTCTCAGTCTTTATCTCTGTGTATCACCATCCATCTTTCTGTCTCCTCCTCTCCTCCTCCTCCTCACCCCCATCCTCTAATCGCACCAGCACCCTGTACTTTTCTGCTTCGGCCCCACCTTCTTAATCTCACCCTTTCCTCCTTCCTCACTTTTTTTTGCCCTTCTAAATCCGTCATTCGGCGCAGCAGGGGTTCCTCTCTCTCCCTTGTCTTTTTTTTTTTTTTACACCCTCCCATTTCAGAGCTGAAATCCTGCAATCATTCACTTGTTTGTTGGACTCCTCTCCGCCTGACTTTCTCCTCTGCTCCGCTCCTCCCTGCTTCACTGGTCTGTGACGCATGCCCGTGGCGCTTCACCCCCTCCTCGCTCTCCTCCTTCACTCTTTTATACACTGTGCAGCCAGCCATCGCTCCCTCTCTCCCCCTCTGTGTTTCCCTCTAAATCTCTGACCCCATCACTCCCTCGCTGCCCCTGCTAAGCCTGGTCACTCTTCATCAGCTAGCCTCCACTGGACACACAGACCTCCCAAGGGTAAAGGGAAATGGGGTCTTGTTGGCAACCTCCGTGCCCCGCCTTGACAGTTTCACCTGGGTTTAAGTCCTTAACTGATCCTCCTTACCCTGGACGAGCACCTCATTACCACCCGCCCCGTCCTCTTGTCTCGACATCATGTCTTCCAGATGGGATGTGTATTAGCCTCCGCGCTGGCAGAGTACACAGTTTCCAGCTCTTCAATTTTAGGCACTTGCCCTTTTCAGCTCAATCAGCCTCTCTCGCCCAATCAAAGCTAGTGAGGGCTCCATCGCAGCGCCTGAGAGAGGATAATCACCTTGGTTACCGGCGCTACTGGAGGCCGCTGTCTGGCCAAGTTAGCGCAAAGCCCCGCGGGAGCTTCGGAGACAGGTGTCACCGCAACGCGGGAGGGTGTTAAACAAGCCCAGGGCCAAGCGGGAGGTATAAACGTTTACTCTTAGTCATGGAAACTGTGTCACCAATAGCGAGGAATGCTCACCCCATGGCGTTAGTGTTTTAATGCATTCTCACACCAAACATCCCCTCGCTCTCCCTCCCCTCTTTCGACTGCAATCCAACTTTGACTGGCTTAAAACATTAGAACACCTTGTACCCCAGTAGAAAGAATACATAGCAACTGCCTTTTGTGTGTCGCGCCAAGAAGCAGCGCAGAGGGAATCGCTGTTTACTGATTTCACACTCCCGTGGCAAAGACAAATATACAGCGAGAGGGGTCAGTGACTGGAGGAAAGCTGCTGGCTCAGGGGACATCAGGTCACAGAGTGGAGAGCTGCACCCGAGGAGGGGCGTCTCACTGGTGCACAGAGCCAATCAGATCACATGGAGTTAAAAGCGCCAGATTGATTGGCAGGCTTCTGATGCCAGCAAATGGAGGAGACGTCCTTGGCATCCAGCTCAGCATTTAAAAACTTCAACGGCAAAGTTGGTGAAACGCCAGTTGTTCTCACAGAGCGACACATAAGGACGACATAGATCACCATTATGATAATCACAAGCGGCACTGTCTGGGGAATAGTAATGGGAAGGAGATGAGGTGGCAGCTATAAAGAGTGTTTCTACATTAGCGCTGGCCTGATTAGATTGACAGAAAGTTTCACTAATGGACAATTAAACAAATGGTCAAATGAGATATAAGGCTTCAATTACCAATTGGTGTCTTTGTGTGCCCCTTTCAATCACCATGCTTCATGCATTCTGTTTGTACATGAACCTCTTTGTGAGGACACAACTCCTGGTGCTGTAACACGGTGCTGTAAACAGGATGTGAAAAGGGATATGCGATGGTCGAATGTGTCCTTGCAGTAGAAACAAAATGACTCTGCAAGTCTTATTTCCCTTTATTTCTATTTAAGTCGATGTAAAAAATAAAATCCTGTCTGGATCTAGTCTATAATGCTGGAAGGGATTATTGAGATGCAATCATTGTGCAAAACAACAGCAGCTCAAAACAGGAGTTATGGATCGCATTGAAGACTTGGGGGCAGATTAGGAGATAATTACTGTAAAATACATCACCTGCACTAAACGGTGAGCCTAGGAACTTCTTCTGCTTCTGAGTAATGGACCCATAAAAGCCCAGAGGAGAATAAAACCAGCCCACACTAAGCTCCGTAACTCCCTCAGTCATGACTTGCCCAAAGAGCGACACAGTCCAATTTGTTTATGGAGCTTATGTGGGAGCAGTTGCTGAGCTGAGATAGTGGGCCACCCTGTCAGGACCCTTTAAGACTGCATCGGTTGATCAAACAGAGTCGTGCACGACAGCAGTGGAAAAAAAAGGGCTAATTTCAGCTTCTCTTGTGTTGACGGGCAAGCCAGCACCGTCTGCCAAGTTCAGCTTGTCCAATTATTTAGACCTACAAAAGACAGGGAATCACAGAAAAAAAAAAATAATGGAACACTGAAATCTGATTGTACACTAAGCTCAAATTTACACGGTGAACCAGCAGATGGCAGGGCAGAGAGCAAGGAAGGGAGGTCTCGCTCTTTTTAATTAAACTGTCGACAAGTTTATTTTATTTTGGGGGTGAATTATCCTCCAAGGTTTGGATCAAAGGATAAACCTTGGCTTACTGCGAAGACTTTTTCAGCGCATTAAAGAACAAAGAACGACGCTGAAATAGCAAGCGCAGCGCGATGTGGTTGAAAGTAAAAAGGCAATCTTTACTCTGGCATGATGCAAACTGTGTCTGACAAGCATCAAAAACTGCAATTGGGCTGAGACAAACTCTTGCATTAGTAGTCCTATTCCTACGTTCAAAAGAAACTCTAATGTACTACGAAAGCTGTCTGTAGGCAAGGTGTATGCGTCAGTGCACAAGTGTGTTTCTGCACCTATGTGTGTGCTGATGCACATCCATATTTTTTGTTTTTGTGTGTACAGCATTTCCCTTGATGTTTGTGTTTACACGCCAGGCCTCCCTTCTGTGACTCACAGCGACATTGATTTATGCATGGCCTCTGTGTATGTGTGTGTGTGTGTGTGTGCACTAGCACACATATCCCAGCTATAATTGGTATTCAAATCTCCTCCCACAAGTGCGTCCAACTGCTGCCGTTTTTCAACCGCCAGAGCCTGAGCCAAGGTCCAAACAGCCTGATGGGGAACAAGCTCAAAACGGATGGCTCTCATTGCACACATTCAAATAAACAAATGGAGGTGATTTAATGCACACAGCGATAAGGCAGGTGGTAATGGAGGCATTGGAGGGGAATGGGAAGGAGGTGGAAGAATGGAAGTGATGGAGGAATGTGTGCTAGCGATTATGGGTGGGCAAGCAGCAGAGGTGGAGTTAACAGCATTTGTTACTGTACGTGGGGTTTTAAGTTTGGCCCACAGCTGCTGTGGATCAGCCACCCCCACAAAGCCATGCACTCGGTGCACAAACACACAGCGCTGACTCTGTGTGTGAGTGATTGTGTGTGCGTGTCCCTCAGGCCTGCCCGTCAGACACACTGTGAAGTCTTTCTGCCTTTCTTCTCCCACTCTTCTTCCCTCCCTCGCTCTTTTCTGCCTTTCTTGCTCCCTCCATCTTTCCATCCCTCTGTCTCTCATTCGTTCTTCAAAACGAGGGCCAAGTCTCCCAGCCTCGCCATCTTCACAGCACCCTCTCAATCTATCTGTCTGCTCATCCGTCTATCTACCCAATCAATCTGCCCATCTCTATCTTGGCATAATAACAACCCCCATTGCCTCACTCCTTTTCTCTCTTTTTTTTCCCTTTCTGCTAGATTAGTTTTGCCATTTTTCCTCTAGGGAGGAAAAATGACCAATACATGCTGATTTGTTATCAAAAATACAGTTTTTAAAACATATGCATAGTGTGTGTGTGCATCTGTGCAGGATGTTCAGAAACAGACCATCCCTACACTTCCTTCTCTCTCTCCTCCCTCCATCCACCCCCTGCCTGTATCACCCCTCCACCCCCCCGGCCCCCTGTCTCTCCCGGCCCCTGTCAGTGGCTAGATTAATGACAGTGATCAGTGAGCAGCCCCCAGCAGAGGTTGCCTGCAGCTCAGGCAAAACCAGGCACTGTAAGCAGCACACACACACACACGCACACAAAGCACATTTACATGCAACACACAAAGCGTGTGCACAAACGGACGTCCAGACATACAAGCACAGACCTCTTACACAGTACTCCAGTTAGAATGACATACAGACGCCTACACGTTTGTGCATAAATCAAGCCTTCACTGCTACAGGGGCAGACATACAAATGGATCCACACAAACACACACAAGGGAAGAAATCAATACAAAGGCCATGGTGAGGTTGGTATTAGTGCAGCCGGAGGAATGGCTACGGAGCTATGGAGAAATGTAGCTCTGTCTATGTAAAAGAGACATCATCACAACAAAACAGCACAGGTTTGACTGTGACCATGTAAACCTAGCACTTAACCCTTGAAATGCCACAGGACAATGTAAACAAAAGCAACAAAAGCAACCAAAAGACACAGATCATTGAGGCAGCGTATGTGTGCACTTCCTTGTTGCCATTCCGGCTCAGTCTGAATTACTAAAGCTTTGATGAAATTCAATAAGGTTCATCTGCATTTTAGCACATCAAAGCAGATGGCACGAAAACACCATGAGGCTAAACTTACAAATCTCTATTTCTGCAGCAGATGCACTTGTTAAAAGGTAGTGACTATTAATTATATTGTGCCCATAAGGAAGCAATGCTGGACTATCCCACACTGTGAGGTTCCAGTGGGGAGAGTAAAGCGACAAAGGCACTGCAGGTGCCATTACAAGGCTTTGCAATTGATTGTTAGATGTTATTGTATCTGATAAGGTGAGGTCTCAAAGGTCCTTTCAGTCGCTCACACTGCTGCAGAATATAAAAAGCAGCAACAAACACCAGTGCTGGCTCTCCAGTGTGTGACACACGTCTGGTCCACTGCGGGCATTTGTTATGAGCGTCTCATGTGGCTGTCAGAATATTCAGCCGGAGCTTTCTACATTAATGCACATACAATATGTCTCCCGGGAGCTCTGCTGAGCTGCAGCAATGATACAATAAATCCCAATGTCCGGAGAAAATAATCAAAACGCCGTGACGCACGCGGGTCAACAGAGCATGGTATGATTTCATAACATATGTCTTCGTGGGCAAAAAAAAGTGAGAGCGATCCTTTTCCTTTCACTTTTCCTCTTTTTTGTGGTGTTTTGGGGTCTTTCCAGTGTGACCGTTTTGAGAAGTGCACAACACAATGAGTCATACCCAAATAGCATTTCGGATGTAGCCCAGACTTGCGCAATGGGCTTTGATTCTAATTACCCGTTGGCGAATATTAGCAGCAGTCCGCAGGATGATTGTAAACTGAAATAACTGCACGTGTTTGTGTCCCGCGCTGAACGCCTCCTGATATTTCCAGTCAGACTGAAGCCCGGTGCATTTTAAGCGTCAAACAGGACTTAAGCAAACTTGCACGGGAAAGCCACAACACATCGAGGCAGCTTAACACTCTTCTCATTCACATCACACTCATTCACTCTCGGGTCTTACCAGTGCGCACCAGGCAGGCGACGGTGATGATGGTGAGAGGGACGCAGTAGTTCCACACGGTCGCGAAAGCCATCGCTGTCGCTGATATTCCCTCTCTGTGATCTCTTCCTCAGTATTCCTCTTCCTTGGAGAAATCAGAGTGACATGAACCCGCAGGTTCACTCTCCGACAGCGCCTTCAGCGTCTGTGTGAGCGTGTGTATATATGTGTGTGTGATTGGGCGCGCGTGCGGACTGTGCGTGGACGAGTGTGTGTTTTGTCAAAACGCTCAGTGCGTAGTGGCAGGTCTTTACATAGTAATGCTCCCTCTCACACCCACTTTCTCTCTCCCTCGGAATGCCTGAATATGATGGCTTGGCCGGTTTTTCTTGGTTACTTTACATTGTAAATATATTTAAAAAAGCTTGCCAGTAGGGCGGGTCTGTGTGCGCTCCCGACCAATGGCAGAGAGCAGGAGCAGGTGGAGGGGTGTGCGGATGAGAAAGAGAGGCTGGGCTTTAAAAAGACACCGGCAATACAAGAGGAGAGAAGGGGAGGGAAGAAGGGATGCATCTTCCAATTAATTGAAATCAATTCGCGCTAAATGTGATTGATAACCAACATTAATTTTCAGACGCAAATAACCAATTTGTTCCAAATTCAGTCCCACGGACCTAAAAGGATGTGTGGCACTATGATTAGGACGACGAAAATCAGCCAGATGTTTATTGTTTGAGATGATAATAATGTTGCAGTCATTTGTTGTATTCTGAATTCACTTTAAAATATGTTTCCATGTCACGTGAACTCACCTTTCCCACACACATGATGGCAAAAATATGTTCCGTTTTCTTTATTTATGATGATTTGCCTATTTGTTGGTTAAAACTGGAAGGAAGGTCATTTAATGACTCACATGATATATGTCTTTATTGAAATTAGGGGACATTCTTTGTCTCCAAATGCGCATAGGACTCATGGAGGAGAGCAGGGGCCAGACCTGGGTGTATTCGGTTTAATCGTCGTTCACAATGACGGTAATGGCCCGGAACAAAAACTTGTGCTCCTGACGAACCACTGTTCCTGCTCATCTGTAGTCAGGGCCTATTAGGTCCTGCTAAAGGGGCTCTTTAACGTTACCCTCATGCTGTGGCCACAGTTTGCCCATAATTGTGTTTTCCAGTCAGAGAGCGCTGCTCCATTATGAAAATTGTTTTTCTTTCCACATCTCTTTTTTTCCCCTCCTAATCTAGTGTTAGACCATAGGCTTGCAGCCTCAGAGGCTTGAAGGCATCATTTTTGAAGCTATCTTTGGCGCCCCCTTCAGGTTATATAAGGGATAACACGTTATGGATCTCAAATCTTTTTAGGCCTCTCTCTCATCTGACACCAATCCTTTTTGGTTTTTTGGTCAGTTTGGCTCAAACAGTCAGAAAAGTTCAAGCAGGCAGTAAAGCATCAAAGCAGTCTATTAGCATTAATATGAATATTTGGATGCTTGACTTCCATAACTTTGCTTTGAACTCTCGCCTCATTGCTGACCTCTTTTGCGTGGATCTTAAAGTTTCGGCCTCAGGCTCTCTCCGCTACGTGACTTTTTATCTTGACACGAGTTTTAACCTTGTTGTTTTGGCGCGGATAGTATCTGCCCGACTCATTCCCCAATTCCCATACCATCCCATTTTTCCCTGTCAGCCTCTCTGCGAGTGTTTGTTCCCCAGTTGGCAGGGAGTCGGTGGCAGCAGCTCCCCCGCACCAGATGGGGCATTGTCAGGAAGTAATGAGGGGAAAACACCTGCTATTTCAGCGAACTCCACTCCTTCATTTTCAGCCATTTGACACAACATATGCAGGAAGCACATACAAAACCAAGTGACCGTGACGAGAACAGCAGTGGGCGATGGCATACTGTAACAAATGCCTGGCACTTTGTTGCATTAGTCAATGAGGTGTCATGTTTGGTATAACTCACCTTTATGTGCAGGTCAGTGTACTGAGGGCTGCCAGGACATTTGCCTACCTGACTAAAGCCCCTTTCACACATGCACTGCAGCCCTCAATACCTCTACAGTTCCCACAGGAGCCATATGTGAGAACGCAATGTCCGAATTAGTTGGTGCAGACAATAAACAGATTTTACCATGCCAACTCCCTCATACAAAGTCTGTGGAATGTCTGATTGAGCCTGTGTGTGAATAGCGATTGTCCGGAGAATTCACAGCAAGCAAGTGGTATAAAACTGGTAGAATACAAAACATCCAAGGGTGAAGTAGAAAGGTTATTCATCAACAAAAATGTCTAACAGGAGAGATTTTTTCTGACGAAATTACAAACCAGCTCTACTTGATCTCACTCCCAACCAGTCAGATATGAAGGCTTTCCATAAACTCCCATGTAAACTCATTCATGGCAATATTAGACAGTAACACGTAGTATTAAGGGCACAAATCTCCTTTTAGGATGGTTGGGTGTAGTGGTGGACAATTTAAAAAAAACCCCAAGGCTTAGAGCCAGGAGACTGGTGTTTGTGTCCCATGTAACAGCAAGTTCTAGATCAGTGGTTCCCAACCTTTTTCTTGAGGGACCCACATTTTTACCATTGTAAACTTTGGCAACCCCCCCATTGTCCATTGCTTCTATGAAGCTGAATTCAATATGACTTTCATGGTACCCTCTCTTTTTCTTTTTGAGATATTCAGCATTTTCATCTCCCTGACGCTTCGCCATTTTTCCATTAGCTCTGTGTTTCTGTTGTTAGATGAGGTTACCGCTAGGTGAGGTTACCGCTAGGTGAGGTTACCGCTTGGTGAGGTTACCGCTTGGTGAGGTTACCGCTAGGTGAGGTTACCTGTGTATAATGCAGGAGGGATGTTACACATGTCCTTATTCTCGTGATATAGCCTTTATTTTTAAACTTTTCTATAGTGATTTTTCTATTTAAATAAATGAATAAATGTTTAATGTAGCTCTTATTTAGTTGTTTTTGTCCCACTAATGAATTAAATGCTGACTCATCTATATTTAACACATTAGATTTATTACATCCCTTAAAATAAAGAGGGCTTCGCGACCACCCGCAGATCTTTGGTGCCCCCCTGGGGGGGTCGGCCCCCCCTGTTGGGAATCACTGTTCTAGATCATGTATGTCACTTATATAATCACGTCAAGTACAGAAGTAGTTTTTAACCCCCACCTTGATCCTTGACCTTCTCATCCTAATCTTAACCGGACATTTTTCAGTTGCCGAAACCTAACAAATTTCTGTGGAGATGGAAGTTTATTTTGAAAGTCTCTATGCATGTAAGGAGTGGAAAAACTGACATACCGTCTCCGTGCATCAAAACCAGGCCATAGAGGGGTATGTAGAGCATCTTTATATGACTCTGGGGGGCATTGAATGCAACTGCAGTATCAGACGAGTTGGGAGTGATAAAATGTTGATCAGCTATGTTCACAAAACTCTGCAAACTCTGCTGTATACTTTCTCCTAAAGGCACCACCTCTTCCCTAAACCAGAGTGTTCCCAGTATGTGACTACATGTCTGACATGGACAATCTCCTGCTGTGTGCTACAAGTGAAAAAGGGCAACTTCAGACGACGACCAGCACTGCTGGACTGAGTGGTAGGCAGAGGGGGGTGACCACTGCACTTGGTCCTCCCAATAAAAGCGCCCTCTTGGATGCCTCTATGGTAGATAAAACATGATAAAGTGCCATCTAGAGTGTCCTAAAATTGAGAGAACATGATGGAGGGCCTCTGAGGATTCTCTTCCAGCGAATGAAATTAAGAAAACATGATGAGGTGCCCTCTAGGTTGCCCTTCCAGTGAAGAGAATGTGATAAAATGACTTTTAGGCTGCATTTCCAGTGAAGAAAATGAAATGCAGTGCACTAATGGGTGTCCTTAAATTAAAAAACATGATGAGGTGCGCTCTAGGTTGCTTTTTCATTAGAGAAGATGTGATTAAGTGCACTAATGGGTGTCCTTAAATATAGAAAAAGTGATGCAGTGCCCTTCCAGTGAAGAAAACGTGATAAAGTGACTTTTAGGATGTCTTTTCGCTAAAGAATATGAGATGTAGTGCATTTATGGGTGCCCTTTAATGGAGAAAACTTGATGCAGTGCCCTTCCAGCGTAGAAAACGTGATGAAATGCCCTCTAGGGTGGAATTAAAATTGAGAAAACAGGCTGTGTCTGCCACTGATGTCCCATTCTGATTCGCTAGACATTGTCAGTTACGATTATAAAACGGCTTAACTGTTGACACCAGAGAGGAGTTGGCACGCTCTGATGTCACAGATCTGCATCCATGTCCTGTTAGGGCCCCGCCTGCACCAGACAAAACATATTGGCTGCTCTGTATTCTCTGCACAGCGCCTGCACCGCCCTGAGCTGTTGTCCGGTGGTTTATCCATGAGGCACTATCAAGGTCAAAATGTCACTGTAAACTACACTTTTCTCCCTCCCAACCAGAACCTTGCACCTCAGGGACAGCTCCACTGTGTGAAATCCCTGATATATAATCTTGTCTTTTCTGGCCAACCGGTTTGAAGCCCCAGGACCAAAGCCCACTAGGGAGCACACAGCTTTTCACTCATGACTGACTCAAAGGCCAAAACAAGATGGTGCTCGCTGGCATTTCGCATGCAGGAGGGCATTTTAAATTTACAACATTGTATGTTTTCTCCCACGGAGCGTGAAGATTTTTTGAAGAGTCTTTCTGGTTTGGTTAGAGTCGCACCATCTGTTGTCTCTTTATTCCTGGGCTTGGCATAAAACATAAAGTAAGCAGAAGTTTGTAGAGTTGGAAAAAGAAATACAAGGAGTCTGTAAAATGCTCGACAAAGAATGGCTGCAGCAGAGGCTGAGAGCTGTACAGGGGGTTTGAATAATCAGTTTAATAACATTATCCTGGCTGTGCTCTGTGGCGCATGCACCCGTTAATAGAGTGTCATTGTTAAACTGCCGCTTCGCCCATTATTAACGACGGCCTACGGTCAACCACACACCGATAATAAAACCACATAAAAGCCAACATAACTTCAACAGACAAGCGTAATGAAATTCTCTGCATTACGAGCACGGTTATGGTAATAAGCGATGGTGCTGTGGTGCGGCGTTAAGGGTTACAAGGCAACAGAGGAGAAAATTAAAAAGATGAAGTTGTAGTATATGATGGTTAATTTCGGGGGGCGAATCAGAATAGGCAAAATCTAGGTTATATTGAGGTAGAACTAGCAGTGGCTAACCTTGCTAACCCTTATAACAGATGGGGAAAGTTTCAAGGTTACCTGACTTTACTATTATTCTCACTGCGCTTAAGTGCAATTTTTTTGGTTCATGTATGAGCCGAACTGACTGAAAATGGGTTTGTGCCTGCAGGCAGAAGGGGAGAAACACAGGCGTACACAGGCACAGTGCTTTGAGTAAAGGTCATTGCTTCAGAGTAAGGTCTTACAGAGTGAAAAGGGAAGGTTGGTAAACAAGCTGATGCAAGCCTGAGATGGCACTGGATGGAGAAGATGTGCGGCCAAGCGAACAAGCATGTCCAGCTTTCACCAGGTTGTCAATACTCCCCAACCTCTTTTGTATCTCTGAAATGGAACGAAATCAATGGCACAAGAGAGAACAGCAAATGATGTTTACTGAAAGCCATTTAATATCAAAGAAATCCAAAGTACAGAAAATGAAATAGTCGAGTGTGATGTGCTTGAGAGCTGTCACTGTAAAGAGATTATAAAAACCTTGTCAAAGATGCTTTGAGCTGGTTGTGCTATGGGGGAAAAAAAAAAAAGAGGCTGAAAGGGAAACAAATCAACAAAATAAAACCTTGCACTATCACCCAAACAGCTCACTTATAATACACAGCTAAGCAATCATGTTTGCAACAGAAAAGACAGAATTGCATGTGGACTCTTTACAGGTCTTACAGTACACACAATTAATCTCCCGTCATTTTGTAAAGATAGCAGCTAACTATTTTCGAATGCTGCAGAATAAATGAAGAGAAAAGTGCCCCTCTTTCTGTCTAAGATATAACCACAGCCTACACACAAGCAACACAGCTTCTATGTCCCAAAAGCAGTAATTTGCCCTTAATATTTTTTCCGCTGTCCCTTCCCTACTGTCTCTAAATATCCCTTTTTGCTTCCCTCATTTCCTCCTTCTCTCCACCTCCAATGTGACCATCCAGATCCCTATGCCTCCTCCTCCCTCTTTAAGTATCCCTTCCATGCCATTGCTCATTTTCTGGCCACCCACTCCATCTTCCTCATCTTCCTCCTCCCTCCTCATCCTTCCACCTGCCTGTGCAGTCACACCAGAGGTTGTTTGTCTGCGCAGGTGGAGGGCAGGGACTCCACACTGGTTTTGTAGATGGGCTTTTTCTGAGACCGGTCATCACTGGGGAGAGGAGAAAGAGAAGGAAAGACAGAGGAGCATTATTATCAGTGTATCGACCTCCCAGTAGGCACTAGAAAAGTATAAGTGAGGAAATTACAGACTAGAACCGAGCGATGGAGGCACACCTGGCTGTCGGTGTAAAAGTCCATTTTTCTCTCTTTGGCTCTCTGTCTGTCACATGCCCAGTCACACTTGCAAGGATTATACTTTACCTTCTGTGCCACCACAAAGACATAGATATCATATTTGAAGCAGGCTCTTATGGAAATTATGCCTTTTGAAAAAGCTATTTTCCTGCCCATATGGAGGAAAGTTAATGAGCGGCACTGCATGGGGTCACGGCGCACATTAACATGCTGTCAGCAATGGATTTAATGGGACTTCTGCTACTGCTCTTATCGTGGCTGAAGCGTCTTTTTTTCTCCCCCTCATATACTATCACAGACTTGAAGCTGGCGCTATTAGGCCAGCCTTTTTCACAAGCAGAAAGTGTGTGGTAACACACGGGAGAGGACAGAGCATGAAAGAGATCAAGGACGGGGTCAAGTAGGCCAGACCTGTAGAGATAGACTTTAAT
The DNA here is from genome assembly GCF_030273125.1 of Centropristis striata. Classification (NCBI taxonomy): domain Eukaryota; kingdom Metazoa; phylum Chordata; class Actinopteri; order Perciformes; family Serranidae; genus Centropristis; species Centropristis striata. Next base: position 8,084,033 of record NC_081524.1, on the reverse strand, counting down.
ATTCAATGTGGATAATGCCTTTTAAAAGGCATAAAAGCACACAGGCTCGAACGTGTGGGAAGGTTTTCTGCAAGATCACTTGGAATACATAAGACACGTAAGTATACACTGAGGTGCACACGTCACATGCGCCAAAATGCACACACTATAACCGAAATGGCCTTGGTTCTATCACACGAGACAGAATGAAATATTGAAGCAATAACCATATCCGTAATATAAAGTCGAACTGCAGCAGGAGAGATGGGAACGGAGTTAGGGAAAATAGGAAGGCGAGTGTGGACAAAGTGCAGTAAAGAAATAAAACAATCACACAGGCGCACACATATTTAGACTCTGAATGTGATTTAAAGGGACAGTTCTCCTAAAAATAAAATCCAAAATACACGTTTGTCTTCTTACCTGTCGTGTTTTTTAATCAATTCTTTTTTAATCAATCAATTGCTGAGTGTTGGAGATACCTGCCATAGAGATGTCTGTCTTCTCTTACATATAATACAGAGTTTGTTTGGCTTTTTAAGAGTTAAAATTAAAGCACTTTCAAAGTACCTAAATTCCCAGACTCCCCAACCCCTTTTTATCACATTTAAACTGTTACAATAAATGTAACTGCAAAAAAATAAAGGCCACAAAATTGATTTATACCCACAGCAATCAGTGTGTATTGACACATTTATTAAACCAACTGCCCATTTTAACTCTGATTATATGTTTTGATCACAATTATTTAATGATTGCTTATATCCAGAGAAAGAGTTCAAAGCATTTATCAAGCTGTGAATGTTGAGTGATGTGTGAATATTTATAGCTACTACAGAACAGACTATTTCTATTTGAAAATTACAGCAGTTTACGTATGAACTATTTTCTTTATAGTGCAGTTCCTACATGGAACTGCTCACAACAAGGTCGCTGGATTATCTTCAATAGCTGGTTGTTCAAAGACGTTCCTGATTCATTTTTGTGATGGATATTTTTAGTACTACAAGCCCAATTCCATCCTTTATATTATAGTTCTATTAAATTCAAGAGTAGGCAGACATGTCCAATTCGGAAAATACCTAGATTGATAAATAGAACTAGGGGTTACAGGAAAAACTTGATTTAGATTTGGGGTATGAACAGTCCCTTTACATCACAACTATATAGAAAAGTGATGGCTTACAGTGGTGGAAGAGGTATTCAGATCTCTTACTTCAGTAAAGGTAATAATACCAGACTGCAGAATGACTCCACTACAACTTAAAGTCCTGCATTCAATACTAACTTAAGGAAAAGTAAAAAGTTATCAGCATCAAAATGAACTTAAAGTATCAAAAGTAAAAGTGCTCATTATGCAGAATGACCCCAATTAGATTATTAAATACATGGTCGCCCATAAAGTTGGAATAATTTTCTTTCAGACACAATCCTGTTAATTGTGGCTTCATTTTCATTGTGATATGTTTGGAAGAGATTGATTCATAACGTTTTGAGAAGATATATTCTGTATCGGTCAATAATCAATTACAATGTGACAATTATTCCATGGAAAGAGGTAAAAAATATATATTTTTATCCAACTTTATGGGCCATTTATATTCCAAAAATATTATTGGATTATTATTATTATTATTGATGCATTTATGTAAGTATGTATTAATTTTCTCAAGGTAGTACTCATTTTAACTACCTAATATATTGCTATGAATGTCTAATCACGATAAATTTATTGCCTTGACTATTCAAAGATTTGTGTATTTTAGACTTAATATTATAAAGTAATGTTATATTTTCATCCTAATATAATCATATTTTCCTTTTTACTTAATGATTAACTAGATAATAATTTCCCTATCAAATAAACTTATATACAAGGCCATACTGTGTCAGGCCGTCTGCTTTATATATATAAGTATATATAATATAAGTGCAGTTACTGCTTTGGTTTTCAGTTGGATTTTGTTGTTACTGCAATTTTTTATATCATCATTTCTCTGAAATAAAGCAAAATTGAAATCTAAAACTTTCTCACAACATAAAACAGACATCAAGGGGTTAATTTTTTTTTAGCTATAACTCAATTTCAAACAAATTTGTAGTTACTGCAGGTGGCTTTGTAGAGCAGTTTACTACTTGAGTAAATCTAATTAGTTACTTCCCACCACTGATGGCTTACTGTGAAAGAAGAGCAGACACAAACAATCAAACAGTTGTTTCTTACATGGGTCCCTTGCTGGTCTTGGCCTGCTTGGCCCTGCGGCACAGGAATATGCTCATGGAGAGGACGAACACCAAGAGGGAGGCACCCGCCGCAGAGGTCATCAGCACGAGACGGCCATAACTGGTCTCATACCAGGGGGCATCCTCTGTGGGACGGATCAGTCAGACATGAAGGGAAACATGCATCACACAGACTCCAAAATCAGCGAAACGACGAGCTTCCCGCCCTCAGGCTAAGCTTCTAAAGGCAACCTCCTGTTTGTTTGTGGAAGAACAGAGTGTCAGCACCGAGTTCAGATGGTCATACTGCCGTAAACAGCTTTGATCTTCAAGAAGTCTGCCTTTTACAATTTTAAAAACTGTCTGATTATCCCCTTCATGTGCATACATTTGCAAAATATATCAAACATTTCAGGATTTTGTGGGCCGTATGTTCTTAAACCGCTCTTTGTATAGTGGACACAGTAAAGAATTATGATTGGGAGGATTTGAGGCAGCCTGCTTTGCCTGTTCACATTAACAGTAATTCCATATGTTAAGAGGATTTCTTAACACCAGGAATGCTTGTTTAAAGGTTTCTATTGTTGTGCGTTTTCAAAGCGACAGCAGCGACATGCAACATTTGTTCACCGTACCTTCAAGGATGAGAAAAACATTATTCCAGCATCTAGAAATTATTACCTTTTTAATTACCACATGCGCTTCAGAGAAAATGCTGGAGACACTGTGGAGCACAGTGACCAATGAGTCAATTGCAGAAGTAATAAGATAACTCTCCCATAATAAATAACATGCATAGGCTTAATTGCATTTTTAGAGGTTGCATAATTTCTTCGATTGAAATCACAGAGCTTATGAATCGTACTGGGTGAGAGGACGGTGTTTAAAAACTGCAGTGCATTAACACAGTGCAGTCATCTCACAGGTCAGCGATAAAGATGATGAAGACAGATGAAGTGCCGTAAATTGGATTAGCCATAATGTTGTAATGAAATTAGTTCTCCACTTGAATACAATCGTCACATTTCAGGAGAAATAAGACAGTTTGTCAGTCATACAGACAAAGACAGCTGTCACTCTGCACACAGCCACATTTAAAAGCAGGAAAACAGGAAAATCAGACTTTTAATCAAAGAATAATGAAGACTTTCACCTCATAGGCATGTATTCTATACTTTCTAATGATGTAAGTACTTGGTTTTAAAGATTTTGAATAGACTTAGATGAATAACTGAATGTGTTTTGTTTACCCAAAACCTTGGAAAATGAGTCCAATGTTTGTGTGTTCATGAGTTTTAAGTTGTAGTCAAGTTTATTTCTAACATTATATTACATTAAGGTGCATCTCAATACATTAGAATATGATGGGAAATTCCATTTCCAGTAGTTCAAGTCAAACAGCCCCAACCAAGTATTTAGTCGTATAGATGGACATACTTTTCAGAGGCCAACATTTCCAGATTAAACACACTTTTTTAAATTGGTCTTTTGAAATATAACTTTTTTTTGAGATACTGAATTTTAGCTCTTTATTAAATGTAAGCCATAATCATTATAATTAGAAGAAATTAAATAAATTAAGACATAAAATGTTTCATTCTGTTTGTAATGGACCTATATAATGTGTTGTTTACACTTTTTTTGATTGATTGAATTACTTACTAAACTTTTCTATGATATTCTTATTTATTGAGATGCACCTGTATATTAAAAGAAGCATATAAGATAACATAAAAACAGTATAAGAGGTAATACAAAAAAGGAAATAAGAAAAAAGATTATTGATAAAAAAAAATGTAATAATAATAATAATACCGATACAAAAGTAAAAGTTTTACCAGTAATGTGGAAACAACATGGATGCTACAAAGAAGATGTGTTGCTCAGAGCACTCAGCACGTTGATGGATGGTTCCAGTATTTGCGGAAAACAAGCAGTTAATGGATCAGTTGAGCCGGGTTGAGCTGAGGTAAATTATCAATATTGCAGACTGGGCTTTACCATGACAACCAAAACACAACTCTTAAGACGGAGGTTAACTACAGAGCAAAATAATTTTCAAAAAAAGAGTTTCAGGGTTGTTTTTTTCACATCAAAACATGTAAACATCTTCTAGAAGAAACCTTTACTATAAGTATGAAGCTGAAAATGAGCATATGTCACTTTAAGATTCAGTTTTGAAGGTAACGCTACATATTTACTTTTCCTGTTATCAGCTAATTAACACAATTCTATTAATGGCAAAATATTATATACAGACAGACAAATTTCTGAAATATCCCACATATTTTTAATGGATTTTATAATGAATTTGTCTATCTTGTAAATCCCTGATATATATTTGTTTAAAAGTCTGCAAAATAACTGCTACGGTGTTTAAGATTAAACTAATTAATATAGCTTGAACGTACTAACATTTAATTTTAATTTAAGGTATTTATATTTAATATGTATAATATTGTTTTTATATACAATTTATGCACTTTAATTTGTCGTTTTATTTTAGATATTTTATTTTTAATACTCAGGCACATAAGGCTGTTTATACTGTGTTCAGCCTGTTTTGTTGTTTGTAAATTTGTTGTTCAAAAAAGAGGGAATAAATAAACAACTTTCTGATGATGTTGGAAAGTCTCATGGGTGCATCTAAATCTCAGAAGACTGTACAAAATCATTCTGAGCAAATATTAAAAATGAAAAATGAAATATCAAAAGCATGGCAGCCAACCAATAAAGTGCTCACAAATATGTCTAACTAAACTAAAAGCCAGCCTCCTCACTGTAGTTATATTTGACCTGAAATTTCTGTCAAAAAAAAAAAAAATCAAAGCTCAGTTAAAAACCATTGCTTCTTTTATATCTAATAATTATCCTCTTGTCATTTAGAGTTGGTGCAGTTGCCATTTATTTATGCTATTTAAAATGTATTAATGCCCTCTGGTATCCTCTTACCTATTTTCATTTGACATTTTAAAGGCCACTTTCTTTCATGGGAGATGTTTTTATAAATGTCTTCACCTCTCTTTCTCTCTCTCTTTTAATACGGCACCATAGTCTTTTTCCTGCTCTTTATTATCATTTTTGAGTGCAGATAAATTAAACCTCGACTCTGAACTGCTTCTTTAGAAATTGTGGGCTTTAAAGGTTGCACACTTTCACAAATGAGAACTTCTGTATATTTTCCGGATGACGTACTTGCACACAAACAGCTGATCTATCTGCTCAGGTTTAAGTGTAAAAAGAAAGGAGAACAGGGATGTTGACGGTGGAATTTCCCAACAGATACAGAGAAACTCAAACAGCTTTCTGGGGAAAGAGGAAGAAAGAGAAACAACCTCTACATCAAGGTACCATAAAGGACAACAGGACATGTCCACTTAGATCTATAGTCTTTTCTTACCAGGCAGCACGGTGATGGTGAATGAGAGTTTATTGGTGAGATCGTCCTCAGTGGGATGGTCTGCAATGCAAGTGTACTTTCCTCCATCCGTCTCCTTTATCTTCCTCAGCGTCAGAGTAGGGGAAGGCAGGATCCAGTCGTCACCCTGAGACAGAAAGATTGAGACATATAAGAGAGCGTAGCGTAGGGAAATGAACAGAAAGCAGGGCAAAAAGTAGAAAGAAATATTGGCACGGCTGTCAGCAGCCCTAAGGGAATCAACCAAGTCCTACAAATTAAAATTGTGCTGAGCTGAGTGCACCAGAAAGGTGGACAAAAGGCGATGTTGCTTTGGAGAAAAAATGAGAGAGAGAGAGAGAGAGAAATAGAATGTCAGAAAATAAAGAAGAAAAGGGGCAGAAAGTGTTATTTTGACTGGTTTGTGCGAGAGAGAGAAAGAGGTGAAAGAGAGCACGAAATAGAACAAGAAAGGCAGAGACAGAGAGACTGGCAATGGCAGCGGGGCAGACAGAAAGACAGAAATATCAGCTGGTGCAGGGCCCTCAGAGAGCAGTCCCCAAAGTCCCAAATGAAGTGTATTTACCTGAGCAGTAATCCCAATGAATGAACACACATCGACACAAGTCAATAACCCAGATAACACCATCATCCGCAAAGAACGACGCCGCAACAACAGACTGTTAACACAACACATAATGAGATGGCGAGGGAGCCGGATGAATTGTTGACACAAAAATAGCAGCACTATTATGAGATAGAGCCCGACATGGGAGGAAACAAATAATAGGCCAAACACAAGGATTGGAAAACAAACGAACGTGGAGGAGGAGGTGGAGGAGAAAAAAAAAAGACATTACACCATGCAAATGATTTGGCTCCTGGGAGCTGCAGCTCCTGCCAAGAAAGTCCATTTCAATTTGAATGGATCTGAATTAAGAGGATTTCCCATAAAGGCCAGGTCTGGCCAAAGCAGCATTTTGTATGCAAATCCACTGGCTCCCGAAGCAGTGGCCCGTTTCTGCCTCTGTCCTGCTGTCATTACCAGGGGCCAATGTGCCCACGGCGGCTGTCTGTCAAAATTGGCCATTTTGATGCCACTTTTTGCCTCACATTCATTGCTGTCACATGTACAGTAGGGTTACACACACATATAGACAAGCACACACCCGCCAGTCACTCCATCCCATGTCATCATTTCCTTGTGTCATGCCTCTTTCAAAAGCTTTTGTGACTAGTGTAGATGGAGCACGAATAGATGGACAGGTAAATCATGAGTGCTGGTGTGCTTAGTGATTCTGACTCAGTGATGGACCTGTCAGTCATACTGACAATCACTATTATAATTATTATTATTATCCATTAAGTGCTGTATATACAAATAATGACAAAAAGCACTACATATGATCATGTCGAGGACAAACAGTATTAGCAGTATAAAATGTCCACAGAATTGGATTTGGACTTGTAAGCCCATTTAAAACCCGGATTAACATTGACCCTTTAACAAGCATATTAACCCAGAGCCGACTTATCAAAAAGAATAACAAAAGAGGGAACTTGGCAATTACGTCGGCCTTTTCCCCAGATATCTTCCTGCACAGCTTCATTACACCTGTGACTTGCTGGTGGCGTTCGTGGTGATTTCGATGACACCTTCAAAGTGTAATACCACTTTCTCACCACAAGGGCACAGTGCATCTCCCAGCTCATCAACTTCTTGCTGTTCTACATGCCTATTGTCACTATGCCATTTTACACAGAGACGTCTTAATTTCCCTCGGGCGACAGTTTCTTAGCTCAGCGAAGAGCCCAGTTGAATAATTCAATACTGGTTAACCAAACACTAAAAAAATCATTAGAAATCTATCCACATAATTGTTTTCAGGTTGACTGGCTCTTGTCTAGACCTCATTAAACTATTAATCCTCTGTAAGTGGGCAAGCTGCAATCCCCAGCGAGCGGTGGGCCTAAGCCAACCGGTCACTTAAATACAGAGCACTTCTTCAGAGGAGGGGATGGAAAGACGACAGCAGAGTGGAAACAAGTGGCTCGAGAAACTCGGGGAGAGAAACTGTGTCGGAGGAGGAGAGAAAATTAAAAGAATGCTTTGAGCAAAGCCAAGGGAGAAAGAGGGACCTAGAGAGACTGGAACACGACAGGAAAGAAATAAAGAGGTCACATCGCGAGCGGAGGGAGGGGAGCCAGAGAGAATGACAAGTTTCCAGAAGCATAATGAGGACACTGCGACTGTGCACAATCCTGAGGCTTTCTCACGTCTCTACTCCAGGAGAACCTCGGCTCCTCCGATGAAGTGGCAGAGCAGTTCACCACCACGTCCTCCCCTTGTCGCACCTTCAGCTCCTTTCCGTTCAGGGACATGCTGTAGCCATCCCTCTGCAGCTCCATGTATCTGAAATCTGAAACCCAGCGGGGAGGAGGGAGAATGATCGGGCATTAATGAAGCAAGATACTTTTCAAGCTCTTCAAGAGTTTGGGGCATGACTGAACACGTTTGCAGTGGCAACAGCTGCTAAACATCACATCTTTAAGTATACAGGCTCAAGTATGAATGCCTCCCAGCGGTACAGACTGTACCAAGCAATCAATAATAATGATAATAGGCTTCATCTTATCGAAGTCTTTAGAGAGGCAGTGTTGTGAATAATGGCTCATTTTCTCCTCCATCTCAATAGATGGCCCACGTCCATCCAGCTCCTGGCTTCTCTCCCCCTCTGTCTCCTTCAGTCCTTTAGTCCATTCTAATCTTTGCCTCATATTGATTCCCCCCATGAGGCTGAGGAGCCTATCAAACAGCATTACGGTCGATTTGATGGCCACTGAGAAGATAGAGGACACTGATAATCTGACTTGCAGCTACGCCATAGATGCCGTTTCATGCATCTGTGTATCCTTCACTGATAGCTTCAGACTTGAGCCCCACTGGGAGAATGTCTCTTTGTTTGCTTGGAGTGCAGAGAGAAAAAAAGGGGGAAAAGTCTGTAGTCAACCTATCATTGCAACACAGGGTTTGCACTGGATTTGTACTTTTTTGCACTTGTTTTGTTGTACACCGTCTGCAGCTGCATTGCATAGATATGTCTTGTCTTATTAACTATTAATGTGTTTTTCTATCCCTCACTGTGAAGAAAGCTGTGTCCACAGTGTCTGAAAACTCGTCTTTACCTCCTGCTGCTTGGAAATATGACGGAAATTGCAAAGTCTCTCTGTTCCGTCTTCTCACCTACACTGTTTACCAATGTACAGTCTGGTGGTTTTTATGCTTCCTTCTTTGTCAATAATGTCAGTATTCTCAGCTACGCATTTCCTTATTAGAAAGTGAAACTCAGACAGTATGCTTCTTATTTGCAAGTCACAATTTTGCCAAGCCTATTTTCACAGTCTTGCAGAAATCTCTTTGACCTCTGCAGGACTCAGATAACATGAAAAAAAATCTATGGTTTCTTTATTTAGCAGAAGGGAAATACAGTTTCACAGAGTCATTGTTCCACAGACTTTCAGCATACAGCTGCTAGGTACTCACCATAAACTTTTAAGGACAGAGGCTGGGAGTATCTGTCTGCGTCAGTCACATTTTCGGCATGGCTCACACATCGGTGGGGGAAACGAACATTAATCATATAGTTTAGTTGCAAGGCGACCTGTTCTTCTGTCCGCTTGACAAAAAACCGCCATGGTCCACAGAACGCGATTCTCTGATCGTACCATGTCTCGTCATATAGATGCCAACCCTGCAGGTTGAAAGAAGGAAGAGATAGGAGAGACTTTCCTTTAACTTTCACTACATTTTTGTTATTATTTACTTTACTAAACAGTAGCTGGACAATTGGTTTGACTTGTATATTTTGGCTTATACAAGTTTTGACAATAAAAAAGCTCCCTGCAGGTGTTTTTTGTGTTATTGGTTAATTGTAATGTAATTGACTAAGAAATATTTCAGGAAAAGAAGGGCAAAAATGTGAAATGTTATAAAAATTTAAAAAGTAGTAATCTAATCTATCAACTCAACTTTATTTGTTAAGTGCTAATAAAGTTGAGTTGAGTAATGATAGTTTTCTATTTAAATGCATATTTTTGTGGACTTTGGGCTCAATATCAGATTCAGCCCCAAAGTTACATGATCACATTGGTGTGAGGAGCTTTCTGATGGATCACATTTCATGTTTAACATATGCCTGTATATAAAAACAATGTAATAAGATGACCATTTTTCCACTTCTACAAAAGGTATTGAATCAATTTTAATTAAAAAAACAAAAAAACAATAAACACTTGTGCACTTTGGCCTTTCTTACCAACACTGCAGTTATATAAGCGAACCCAAATACTGATGAGAGGAGGGTTCTGAGCTTTTGAAATGTATTACACTCCTTGGGCTTACCGTTGGGTCTAAGTACTCAAAAAAGACCTGGCTGATGTTGTGCTCAGAGTCTGAGTACTGACACTCCAGAATGGCCGGTGTTCTTGGCGTCACAAAATGGGTCGGTCCTTTAATGAGCAAAGTGGCTGCATGTGGACAGAGATTACACATGCAGGTTATTGATCACAACATGAATAGGCAGGGTGACTCACTGGGGGTCTAAGCTGTTCTGATTGGCAACACTTTCAAAACAACCTCTCCCTTTTTTTGACATTTGTTTCAGGCTCCTACAGGGTAAAAAAACAACAACCTCAAAGTCACTGTGACCACATGACCAGCAACAGGTTATTCCACTTTACTGAGCGAGTTGCAACACAGGTTATTTGTCTTTCACTTCAGGAAGGAATAATTGCACATTACAAAAAAAAAAAAATCCCCTCACTGTTAAGCTTTGAAATTTGGGTTAACAGGTATCTATAGCTATACAGAATGTATGAACAAAATATAACAATATTTAATTGTTTTTCTCGTCAGTCCCTTGATAGTTCCACCAACAGTTGCGTGTGTGAGTGTGAGGCTTGTAACCACCAGGGGAAACCCATCACTGTGACAGAGAAAATAAAGCGTTTTCTCTAGAGGACATACGCACTCAGAAACAGACAGGCGAGCAGACAAACAGGAACACACACACACACACACACACACACACACACACCAAAAAACACACAAAACCCAACAGCAACTGCATGAATATATTTGTGAAAGAAATACCAGGACCACACTTGAAGATTAAACCAATAGCTCATTATAGAGAAGCAATAAAACTGAATGTTTTGGGGAGTACATATAAAAAGGGATATAAAACATATTTACCATAACTGCCATGAATCAGGGCAACCAGTGCAGCAACGAGAAGTACTTTCATGATGATGAAGAAGATAATTTTCAATATCAGAAAAAGATGGTGTGCACTCCTGGAAAGTTCCTAATCTGAAATGAAAGTTTGCTCAGTATTTATTTATAAGGAGGTGGAGGCGTGGCTTGTAATCTCAGGAAGTAGAAAGTAATAGTAGTGAAAATCCAACATTTACCATCAATATCATTATACTGCTGAAAACAAATCGGTCATTAAGCCTTATTACATGTATCTTGGTCTCATAATTATTATTTTTTTTGAGAAGCAGTTATGTCTGAAATGTTGTTTATGTGCGATAATTTAATTCACTCCCAGCGCGTCATTTGTCTCCAAGGTGAGTCGAGCCTATCAGGTTTACAGTCCGAGTTTGTTGTTAAGGCCAGTGGGGTTTTTTTCTGACGAAGTATAAAACAATTCAAACAGGTCTAGACACATTATGATACCGCAAAGCGTCGCAGTTTTTGGGTGTGACATGTAATGCCAAACAACAACATTTTTCGCTTCATTAGGTGTGACTGATCGGCTGTTGATCAGAGCTGAACAGGAGGAAGAATCGAAAGAGATTCAGTCTGTCATAGAGGCTCAGGGAGCGTTTGCTGCACGCAGATTTAATGTGCTTACAGAGTCAGATTTTCTTTCTGAGAGACAAACCCTCGAAAACGTTTTTCACTTTCAGCCAGATGTAGGCCTGTGTGTCTCGCAACATGCATCATCATCACATTGTTAAAATAAGAACATACTGGGAATAAAAATACAATTTAAACAATTAAATTATTTAGGTATAGAAAAACCATATACAAACTTTTTTTTAACTATATTTAACTATTAGCTGCCAATTAAGAATCACTATTCTCATACAGAAGGTTTCTCCCACTTTCTACTGTTTTATGTATGTTTATGTCTTATGTAAATGTCTATCACTGCTAATTTATATGTCTTTATTTGGAATACTGACCACATGAATTTAAAAAGTAAAAATCTTAACAAAGATACATTAAAAAAAAAACTTTATAACTAAGGCTCGCTGAATCAGTGAATTCTTTGAAGTCACTTCTCAGAACATTTTTATAGACTTGCATTCATGTGTTGATGTTGGTCCTTCTAACTTGTGTGGTATGTGTGTGTGTGTGTGTGTGTGTGTGTGTATGTATATATGTATGTGTGTATATTTTTTTCTTCTTTTTTTTCTTCTTCATTATTGGTTTCTTATTTTTGCAGGTCTTTTAGTCATGCTTGTTCTGTCAAAGCACTTTGTGAACGCTGTTTTTAAAGGTGCTATATAAATAATGCTATTATTTTTATTATTATTATTAATAACGAAAACTTGCTACAAGATGTCTTAATAAGCTTGTTTTCTTATTTCATCCGATAAATTATTGTTGGTAAATAAAGTTGTTGTTTTTTTAATTTTGGTTACTTTGGTATTAATTAATTATTTTAAATTGTCTTGGCTTCATGAACACGCTTTGTTGCATTTATTTTTTTACCTTTATTTTTCACTATTTGTTTGTTGTTGGTGGAATAGACATGTATATTGAACTGTTCATATAACACATTTTAATCCTCTGGAGTCACCAAAAGTGGCAAAGCATGACTTCTTAATGACATCCAGACTAGAAAACAAAGCAGCGTGGAGCCCTACTGTAAATTTACCTCTAAAGTTCTGGCTGTAAACTCCATGAGGCCAGTTTCAGTTTGATGATGATATACCAAGTAAAACTGGAGACAGCTCAAATATATTTAGTATAAAATGATAGAACTGGATGTAACCCTCTTATATGTTATATTTGCAACCTTTGTTCACATTTGCAACATTTCAAATTCTTTATTGAGCATGATAGTGTTTTGAAAGTAAAAAAAAAAAAGATTCAAAATCACACTTTATGTTGGACTAAAGGACTAAAAAACACATAAAATGACCAAAAAAGACACAGAAAGACACAAAATTACCAAAAAAAGATGCAAAATCACAAAAAAAAGACACAAAGTTACTAAAAAAGACACATTACTTAAAAAAAATACACAAAATGACCAAAAAATACACAAAAACACACAGAAAGACACAAAATGACCAAAAAAGATACAAAATTACTTTAATAAAGATACAAAATTACTTTTAAAAAAGACACAAAATTACTAAAAAAAAAAAAAGACACAAAATGACCAGAAAAGACACAGAAAGACACAAAATGACTAAAAAAATACACAAAA